>NW_007578134.1:229440-259388 GCF_000690725.1 Stegastes partitus | reverse complement strand
TTTTTTTTTTTTTTTTTACAGAGAGTAGATGATGAATGAATTATGAAAAGAGGAAAAAGTCAACCAAAGAAAACCGCTGTTGACTGAAATCATGTCAGATGATCGTAGGGAATAAATTCTAAATAAACACAAAAAGCTATTATTTTCAGCATGTTTAATCATTTCAACCTGGTTGTTTTATTCTGAAATGATCAGGACAGACTGGGAAGAGAGCAGCTGCGAATTGTCATGAGTTTTCTGAAAATAGAAGTGATTCCAGCACAAGAACTATTGAGGAATAAACCAGAGACAAGTTAGCTGCTGTGTTTAGTCCATCTGTCATGTTGGCTGTTCAGCTGTGATATACAAACGGCTGTTTGCAGAGTTTACGTTCCACTTTCTGGCCATCGGTTTGAACAAAATGCAGCCACACCAACTTGTTTAACGTGTTGTCGGTTAGTTTAGAGCTGAATAAACGTTCAGTAAGTGTTCAGTAAATGTTAAATAAGTTTGATCTAGCAGTCTCCAATAGGTTGGGCAAGTTTGAAGTCGTGAGGTGTTCACAGGTAGTCTGTTCCTCCTGCTACCAAAAATAATGGATTAATCCTAGAGAGACTGCTGTAGCGCTTTCTCCTTATTAATGTAACACAGACGATTGTCCGACCAATTAGAATCTGGTCCAGTGAGAGCATATCGATAGTAAACCTAGACGTTGCAGACCTAAGAAAAAGTACTAAACAATGAAAACACACAGCAGCGGCTCAGATTTATTTCAGAGGAAACATCTGAGGTTACATTAATGATGTGCAATAAAAAACAGTCAAGAAAATCCTTGCAGCAAGATGACAGAAATACCCGGTTCCACGTAGTTTTAAAAATAACCCCAGATTTCATAGAATTTGTCTGTTTTCGGTTTGTAGTACACTTGTAAGGTGCCGTAAGCTCGGCAGCGCTGTCTGCCAGCCTTTTACAGCTGGTGTTTTTTAATTAGTCCGTGACAATATAATGTTCTTCCTCGCAGCATTGGTAGCAATACAGTAGAGCCTCAAATGTTTTTATGCTACATATCTCAAAGAGCTACATTAAAGCTCAAAAACAGCAAGTTAAAGTATAATATTTTGTATTTCATTTAGGTGGAAGAGCAGAGTTGAACTGATGTGTATGTTTGGGGGATGTGTGCGTCATCCTGTGCGTAATCTTAAAATGTAGTCGCAGATTGAAACCGATGCAGCATTTCTCCAGATACAGTCGATTGTGACAGACAGCTGCTCCTCCCACGTACCCGGAAGCACCTGAAAGTAATATGGTGCAAAACTTACAGCGTCATAAAATATACTGACAGACACCTTTCCAGCTGTTTGGCATAATTTCTAACCGGAGATCCTTTAAGGCTACGAATTAGCATTTTTATTCCTCGAGTAAGAGGCAAAAATACAAATTTGGGAAATTAACTGTTAAGTCATCTTGTGTCATTTCAGCTTTCAGGAGTAGATTTATCAGCAAATTGTGGGTCCGATTTGTTTATCTGTGCACATTTTCGCCCCTCAGAGGTGGTGGAGCACGCCTGCAGCATCACGTCGCTCATGCTGGGGGAAACTTTACCCTCCATCACCAAGGACATGGACACCTACACGTACCGCCTCCCCATCGGAGTGTGCGCCGGCATCGCCCCCTTCAACTTCCCCGCCATGATCCCTCTGTGGATGTTCCCCATCGGCATGGTGTGCGGCAACACCTACCTGATGAAGCCGTCGGAGCGCGTCCCCGGCTGCACCATGCTCCTGGCCAAATTGCTGCAGGACGCCGGGGCGCCAGATGGCACGCTCAACATCATCCACGGGCAGCATGCAGGTAAGAGCGTGTGTGTGTGTGTGTGTGATTACCTGTTCATTCAGGAGCTCGCAATCTGTGTGTTTGATAAACAACAAGGGGCGAAGGTTCAAGGATGATTCAAACCCTAATCGTACACCCCCTGGCAATATGTAGATAGGAAATTTTCATAATGTGTGCAGCCTATATCTGTAAGTAATTCACAGGCATTTGAAGCAGGAAGATTTGAATATCTGTATCAGTGCTTGGTTATTAAGCCTCCAGGGTGTGGCATAGATGGAAAAAAAAAAGAAGAAAGATTTAAATTTTTCTTGTTTGTATCTCTGTGTAGCTGTGAACTTCATCTGTGACCATCCAGCCATCAAAGCCATCAGCTTCGTGGGCTCCAACCAGGCCGGAGAGTACATCTACGAGAGGGGCTCCAAGAACGGCAAGAGAGTGCAGTCCAACATGGTATTTAGTTTTACAGGAAAAAAGGAACAACTCTCACATCAGGGAATTAAAATAAGGCTTAAAATGCTTCCTATTGTTGTGGGCAAGAAATGCATCAAGCACAGTTGTTGTTACCAAAACAGTTAATCACTGAAACCTTTGACATACACCAACTTGCCACAACATTAAAACCACATGACCTCCCGCCCCTCTCTGATTGGTCGAGGCTTCACATACCTCTGAAGGTGTGCTGTAGTATCAGGTATGAACACGTTAGCATCAAATCCTTTAAGTCCTGGTAGCTACGAGGTGGAGCCTCCATGGATCAGACTTTTTTTTTTTTTTCTTTTCTTTTTTTTAAACCAGAACGTCCTACAGATGCTTGATTGGATTGAAATTGGAGGTAAAATCAGAGTGTATAAATGAGCACACTTATCAGAAGTTGGACATTTCAGTCTTGTAAATCCTTTTTTAATTGATCTTAGGAAATATTTTAATAATTTTGGATATAAGATTTCATGAGCTATGAGCCATATTAATCAAATTTAAAAAAAAAAAAAGACTTGAAATATTCAACTTTACGTGCAATGAATATAGTCTAAAAGTTCACCTTTTTAAATGATGAAAAAAATCTACTTTTTTTTTTTACAATCTGTTGTTTTTTTCAGATGCACTAGTAAATAATGTAAAGGCCAACTGATGCTTTCCACATGTCTGCAAGGATACGTGTGCTGTAAAGTTCATCATTTAGCCACGTCCATGCAAACCCCTCCAGCTGACAATTTAAGCAGCACAGGAAAACAAACAGTGTGCAAAACAAATGCTTGTTATAAGGAGAGACTGTGAGGAGATCCTTTGTCATCCACATCTTTCTAATTCATGATTTAATGAGCTGTAATTGAAGCAGCCGCCGTCAGACTGTGGAGGTGCTTTGATTTGTGCATGCTTTGCATCAAATGTGCCCAAACACAGTGATAAGTTTTGAATTCCCCAGAAAGCCCGTGCTGCAGTACGTCCATCCACTGTGCACCTCAGGAATGCTCTCACTCACATGGTGCTACAGTCCAATTTCTAACCAGCTGTGATACCATGTAAAAAATGCAAAGTCACAGCGTTTCAGAAACCTCCACGGTGGGTTTTCTTTTCAGTATGAGGAGCAATGTGCACCTGTTGTGGTATGAATAGAACCTCTTACTGTCTGCTTTCAAAGTCAGTCATGTGGAAGCCATGTGTTGGTTTTAAAAGAAGATTTATCAGACCAGGTGCTCCAGCGTCCACGTCTGTAAGAGCTCTCAGCGGTGGACAGGAGTCAGATTGAATGCTTTGACCGCTCTGCTCCATATACTGACTCCTTTCTATCACAGCAGCAGGAAGGTTTTCAGCAGTTTGTGCTACTGCAGCTCTTCTGTGGGATGCTTCGTGCCCTATTGTGCTTCCTTCCTCCACTCCTGGTAACCACTGCATACCGGGAACACCCCCACAGCACCTTTGGAGATGCTCTGACCCAGTCGTCTGCCATCACAGTTTCTTTAAGATCCTCTCGCTGCCCATTTTTCATGCCTTCACCACTCCCCCTTTAAGAGCTGACAGCTCACTTGCGGCCTAATAAATCCTGTTCCCCGACAGGTGCCATTATAATGAGATAATTCACGCTTCACCTGTCAGTGGTTTTAATGTTGTGGCAGATTGATGTCCATTTTAGCACCGCGCTGCCTCTGTTTGATGTCCTACAGTCTTTTCAAGAGAAATCCTACTGAGCCGTGTCCTACATTTTTGCTTTTAGGGTGCCAAGAACCACGGAGTGGTGATGCCTGATGCCAACAAAGAGAACACCATCAACCAGCTGGTGGGCGCTGCGTTCGGAGCAGCTGGCCAGCGCTGCATGGCTCTGTCCACGGCTATTTTTGTTGGGGAGTCTCGCGAATGGCTGCCAGAGCTGGTGGAGCGCTCCAAATCTCTGCGCGTAAATGCAGGTAGCTTCTTCTGTAACTGTGTCAATACAGTTAAAGATGTCCTTCCTTAACATTTCTATTAGTATCAGCTCTTATGCGTATTAATATACAGTCTAGCAGCACAATATTGCATTGTTAATGCTAATATACTATATTTCTGTTGAAGGTGATCAGCCCGGGGCCGACGTGGGTCCCCTGATCTCTCCTGAAGCAAAGGCCAGAGTGGAGTTTCTGATCCAGAGCGGGGTGGACGAAGGCGCCAAGCTGCTGCTGGACGGAAGAAATGTCAACGTCAAAGGATACGAGAATGGAAACTTTGTGGGCCCCACCATCTTGGGTAACGTTAAGGTGAGTCAAGAACTTGAAAATGCCCTACAAGAGCTACGAGTTCATCGAGGAGGCTCGGAAAGTAGAAAGGAGACGTTTAAATGAGAGAACTTGTTTTCTGTAGAGCTTTTTTGTAGGTCAAGTAATTATTGCGGGCAAAATCGATTAAGCGAGTGTTTGTTGAAGCTTGTTGTAATTTAAATCAAATGTTCAGCATGCTGTATTTTCTCACCCACTGGTGAGTGTCCACAGGGCTTTATAGCTCTCCTCCTGCTAAGAACGTTTTAGATCAGCTGTGGAGCTTACAGGAATCCTGGTGAGATGAAAGTAACTTCCCAGATTAAAAAAGTTGATAAAATGCTTTTAGCCCTTAAGGCTAAAAAGTCAAACCTTTCAGTGGAACATAGTGATTTTCCTGCCCAGAACGTTTTCCCACCGACACAGAACTTGTCCGCACTAATGTCGATGTTTTTCTAGACGGACGTACAGATGCAATAACAGCTACAAATGTTCTATGAAGCCTGCTGGGCCTGTCGACATCAAAAATACATCAAATATCAGAGAAAACCTGCAGTTTCATTGTTTCTGCAGACTTTAAACTGCAGATGCTGTGTAACCAAGTAACGTTGGACACAGCAGACATTAGCAGTGTTCCCATGAAGTATTTGCATTTTGAAGCATCACATTAGAAAAAGCTGATTTAAAAACTCCAAAATTTGGAGAGAAAAAAAAAACTCACCAGGCTTGCACAAAACCTCCTACATTCACTTGATATGTTGTTGTTTTTTTCACTTTTTCAAGAGTTAATGAGCTTCATGAGAGACAGAAACACATTTTTCAATTAAGTTCCAACACAATGCATGTGTTAGAACAGGTGTTTAAAACATTTTGTAGCTGACTTTAACAATCTGTAAAATAAAATTACAGGTTTCAACAACGTAATTGTGACTATTTACACTCTGACTATTGAGCATTTTTCTTCCAGATTTTAATAACGCCAGTCAGAATTAGTTGAATATTATCTGTAATTTTGTTTAAAATCGTCAGAATAACATCTGCAGATATCTCAAACGTCCTTATGACTCATCTGAATTGCTGCAGCTCATGTGAGGCTTCTCATTGGATGTTGCTCCAGCAAAACATTTGAACAGTGTTAACAGAGGTAATGAGATCAGAAAGGCAGTAAAATAAAAAGGGCTAATCGGTGAGGAGTTTGTGGAGAATGAGAGCTTTGTTCATTGGACACTTGTGGTCAAAATTTACCAAAACTTCTCCCAAAAACATCCTGCTCTACTCAGTAAAAACCACCTGTGATATGTGGCTACGTTTGAAGCCACCTCCTGTTTTCTGTAGCTTCTGACTTGACTACATATGTCCACAGCGTCATTTCACTGAATCAAAACCCTAATCCAGGATATTTGTAATTGCATTTCAACTGGTCAGAATTCCAGTTGAAGGAGTCTATAATTTAATTCTGAGCAGTTCAAACTTAATTTAAGGATCTTCAAATGACGTTGTTGATATCTCGAATTAAACTAGTCAGAACTAATCTTCTAGAAATTAAATTACAGCTCGTCATAACTCAGCAGCAGATATCTGTGTTGTACGTCGTGAATTAGCTGCAGGTGAGAAACACATGAATGTTAAAACTGTGTAACATCTATCCTGGAATAATGACGTTGTTGATATCTGAAATGTTCTTTTTGATTAGTAATAACTGGACTCCGGTTATCTGCACTAGGTTTCGTTTGTGTGCAGATAAGAGGTCCAACCGTGGAGATAAATGTTTGCTTTACAAAATATCCGCATCAGTCGGGACAAAGCGGTGACGGCCTCTGTGCACTGCAGACTTATAAAACATCACCTCCTCACAGGAGCCTTCTCAGGGTGACATTTCCCACCCGTCAAGGTTTCCGCTTATGAGTGTTGAGTGTCACATCTTAAAATAGAAAGTAGCTGTAAGTGTTACAAAATGCATTTACAGCACTTTTCCCCTCGTCTTCCCCAGCATGAACCTAATGGTGCCTTACATCCTGCTAATAATGCCTCGTGGAGTTTTTTAAGTCGTGGATTTTGTTAAGTGCTGGAGGAAACTCATCACTCTGCCGTTCTTTTTTTTTTCCAGTCGGGCATGAAATGTTACAAGGAGGAGATCTTTGGACCGGTGCTCGTCGTCCTGGAGGCCGACACCCTCGACGAAGCCATTTCTTTAATCAACAGCAACCCTTACGGCAACGGCACGGCCATCTTTACCACCAACGGCGCCACGGCGCGCAAATACACTCACGAGGTGGACGTCGGCCAGGTGAGAAATGTGTTTACAAAGGCTCAACAAAATGACGGGAATGTAAATAAAAAGTCTGTTGGAGGTGTGATTTTCAAATCATGAGGTGAACCGGTCACCTTTTGGTGTTATTTTGGTCTTCGCTAACTCACCTGTGATGAGTAAATAGCTTCGTGTGGGCGGCGTCGAGTTTCAGAAGAAGGAAACAGACAGGCAGGGTTCATGTGAAGTGGGAATATTTATTGGAGGGAAGTCGGATGTACGCTGCCAACCTGAAACTGTGTCAGGTATTACCTGGCAGAACACGGTGAGCAGTGGAACAATCCCAAAACTTGGGTATTAACTCAGCAGGAGCGAGTTTATAGTGGATCTCTGGAACAGGTTGTGCGTTACAGTTGAATGTCGATGTTTTTTATTGTGTAAAAATACACGTATAACACGGGATTTACTGTTTTTCATGACATTAATCCAAAGCATTATGTCCATTTTTGTGTATTTATATTGTCTGTTAAGTACGTTAATCCTGGCTTTTAAAGAAGATGCTGCCAATTACATTACACTGCTGCTGTAGACCTGCAGTAGTTGTGGTTTCTTAACAACTTGTGTATTTGATTCTACAGATCGGCGTGAACGTACCCATCCCCGTCCCCCTCCCCATGTTCTCCTTCACCGGCTCCAGAGGTTCATTCAGAGGAGACACCAACTTCTATGGCAAGCAGGTAAATGACAAAAGTGTCACATCTGAGATCATCCAAATAGTCTGCATCCAAAGGTTTCTACACAGTACAGAAACACATCGATTTTTAGTAATTTCCAGGTTTGGATAATTTAGAAAGATGAGAGCGTGGAAAATATTTGTGTAGACTGTCGCACTGGTTCTGTTTTCTTAAATATACAATTTAGATTTTGGAAAACAGTGAATTGCTCATACAAGTAGAGCGCTTCTCATGGTTTCTGGAGCAGGACGGCAGCCAAACCGTTACCGCCTTGACAGCTTGATCGCTTCAAAAGCAAGAAGTATGTTGTGCAGTTGAACACAGACTCCTATTTAGAGCTCAATCTGTCTTAATTTTCTTAAAACTGCACACAAACCTAGTTAGTTTGAAATACAATACAGCAATCAAATAAATATAGAGCATCACAAATGACCAAGTGTTACGTTTTTTTAGTAGTTGTCAGAAAAGTAAAAATATTTTCTGCCTACGAAAATCGTTACGGACACCGTGAATGAATAAGGCTGCAGAGGCGTCGCAAAAAAATTGAATTATTTCCCTTTTTTCAACTCATTTTCAGTTCTTGATTCTAAAAGAGACTTTAAAATACGAGGGAGCAATAATATAATGTTACCTAATTTGTTAAAGGGAAAGTGAGCGCAGGCAGCAGCGTCCCTTTTTGCCCAGAGGTGTTGTTGCAGCTTTAATAAAATGCATTGAACTCGTCTGGGTTCGGTGTTAACTGATTTGTACGAGCTGCGTCTGGCGCTTGTTTGACAGCATAATAACGCGCGTACATCGTCGGATCGCAACGCGTCGGAACGGTCGTATTTTAAAACCCAACAATTTACATGATTAACATCCAGATGTGTGAGCAGAAAAATCACTGGAACCTCCGATTTAGAAACCACAATAGAGACACTAGTTCTTTTTTTTTTTTTTTAAACCTGCTGGACACATCTGTTGTCTGTTCACCACCAGGGCATCCAGTTCTACACTCAGATCAAGACGGTGACCTCACAGTGGAAGGCCGAGGACGCGACTCTAACGAGCCCGGCTGTTACCATGCCGACCATGGGACGCTAAGCTGAACCGGCCGCCGTCCGTCGTAACCCTCAGTGACTTCTTTACATGCCTTACGGAGAAGAAGCCCAGGGAGGGGATCGGAACAAAGGTTACTACTGCTGAGAAAAATTCATACTGGGGGATTATTAGCTGAACATCCTGGACTGTGTTTCTGCACAAATCACACTTTACCTTCACCTGCTTTAGAGCCGAGGAAGGAGATGTAATGTACGGGCTCATTTCCTGTGCTGACCTGGGGCGGGGGTGGGGAGGGGAAGATCAGGAGCTAAACGCGGTCAAACGGTTTTCATGATCCGTTGAGTGCCGTGGCGTCACATTTCTTAAAACCTTCAGGAGGAGACAAAAAAAAAATCGCAGGGATCAGGGCTTCTGCTGCTCAGCAAATGTCTTCCACCGGTGTCTCCTGTGGTTCATTAGACTGTTCTGTGTGTCAGGTAATGGGGTAGATACTTGAATCTTAGATGTGAATGGAAGAAACATCAGAACATGAGCACAGCCATTTTATCACTCCATCAGAACTGAAATACTAGTTGCAGCTATCGTCCTCTAAATGTGTATCCTAGCAGTGTTGGGGTTAGTGTGTGTGTGTCCTCTTGTGTGTCAGATTAAGGTGTTTTTTTACTGCCCCCCCCCATCAAAGAAGCACTTGCGGTCACGAATGGTATCGAGGGTTAAATTGCAGTGTTTCACATGTTATGAGCTTGGAATATATTCTGTGTACACATTATGCTAAAATGTCTGGGGTGAAAACTGTTGGTAGTTGTGCTGCAGTTACGGTTTGTACTAGATTTATTTTCACCAGAGGTATTGAGCTACTTTCAGACCTCGTCCCCCTTCACTTCCCTCTGACTTCTCGGGCCTAAAGATGAAGAGATAACAGCGGGGATGTTGGAGACTGTTTCAATAAAGACGCTGTAATTTGACTGAACTGAGCTGTGATTTCTGCCGAAATGGTTTTATTATACAGTTAAGCCCAAACTTATTTCTAGCCGTGCTAATCGTTGCTGTATAGTGTAGTTCTCCGTAACCAAGAGGCTTCTTCTGGCTGGAAGTGACAGAAGATTTTATTTTTTTTTAAACAATTTTACTGAAAATGTCGCATCCACAATTATTCACATCCTTCGAAATCACCTCTTTTTTTTTTTTTTGAGAAAATTCATATTCTATTATGCTCTAGAACATTTTAATACACTATAAACTGAAAACAGCTGATGCAGTAGTTCTCCAGACCGTTACGAGCCAAATCTAAGTCATGACTAAACCCTATAAATGAATGAGCTGCTGTTAGGCTGAAAAAGAGGACGAAAAAAAAAGGGCTATAAAATCCTATCCAAGTGTTTTCAAGAGCCGGTGGCCACAGAGCAAAGAATCATCAAAAGGTACAAGAAGTTCCTCCACTAAAAAAAAACAACAAAATCTCAAAGGGCTGGTAGGAAGCCAGATGTGAGCACTGGCAGGATAAACACCAAGACCGTCCTGATGAATCAGAGACACAGAAGCTCGGCTGGACTGAGAAGAAAGCTGCCCGTCAGTTCTGTGGTTGGATGAGATGAAAATGTTTGAACACAGAAAGGAGAAGCAGTCAACAGTGAAGCGTGGTGCTGGGAATGTGATGCTTTAGGGATGTTTTCCAGGCAACCTTGTCAAAGTAAACGGCATCATTAGAAAAAAAAACGACGACGTCAAGATTGCAGAGGAAAGCATCAGGCGTTCTGCAGAAAACTTGTCCTTGGACAACGTGGGAGCTTCCAACAAGATAATGATCTGAAACATACAACCAAAGTGGTAAAGAAATGGTGCCACAAATCCTCTGGTTTCTCTCCTCCTCTGTGACACTAAATGATCATCTTTGGTTTGTGGATGATACAAGACTTTTGTCATCTTGACCTTTAGGAAACAATGATAGACATTTAATTGACCAAACAACAAGAAAATCATCAGCAATGAAAATAATCTTTACTTGCAGCCTTTTTTTTAAACATAACAGACAAAATTTCTCACCTTCTCTTTGAGTGTGAAAAATCCCAAAAGACAGATCTCACTTTTGGAAGCTGCTAACTCCGTCTAGTATTTGATATCGTCTGTCACTGTGATAACCCAAATGGTGACTATCTGATTCATTTAATCACTTTATATGTAATTATTCTTATGCAGAAACAGCAGTTTGTTGAAGCACACTCCCAGTTTTCTCCCTTTTCTCCGAGAACTGAACTGTCTCCTGAAATCACTTAATATAGAAAACACCAAAAATTAAATAAAGGTAAAAAATTTGATGTGTATTTTAGAATCAGAATCAGAAATACTTTACTGATCCCTGAGGAGATTCGTTTATTTTACAGTAGCTCACAGTCAAAGTCAGAACAGTATAGTATAAAATATATAGATAAACATAAGTAGAAAATATGTACCAGAATATAAACAGAAGTAGAAAATATGTACCAGAATATAAACAGAAGTAGAAAAATGTGACCTAAACAATATTAATCATGAGGGGAATAATATGTACTATAAGTAGAAACAATGCAAGTATAAATGTAAAGTGTGCTTTTTTAGCAGCAGATATAAAAATAAAGTGAAACATGCAGTGTAATAAATGGCATGTCATTGCTCATAGATAATGTAGATATTGTACCAAGTTATTGCACATTATTGAGCGTCAAGAATTTATCCTAATTTTAAAACATATTTTTATTCTATTTATTTATCCTTATTTTATTTATTGTATTTAATATATTATATAAGTTCTGCGGAGGTTTTGTTTTTATATAAATAAATTAAAAATAAAAAAAATAAACAGTCTTGATGACGTCACTCGGAGCCGGCAGTCAGAGCAGAGCTGCCAGTCGGACATCATGGTGAGCTTCAGCTGAGTTTAACGTTCACATAACACTAAACTAACCTATCCTCTGGTCCTGTACAGTTTATATTTCACTGTTTTCAGTGAGTTTGTTCGGTGTTTGTTTATTTTCCCACCAGTTAACTTGGCGTCACTCGCAGCGGGAAGCTAGCTGACGTTAGCCTGCCGTCAAACTTCACCGGCTAGCTTTAGCAATTCATGCTAGCGACGAGCTAAGCGACGCTCAGCAAACTTACCGGCAGCTAACGTCGGTGTTGAGCTGTCAGCGGGAGGAAATGCTTCAGCAAGGCAAGAAAAGTGTGTTTACCGTACAGAGGATGGCTGTCGGGTGAATTTAATTAATACATTAAAAAGCTAACGGACTGCTGACTGCAGCGCTGGTTATTTATAACGTTGACGGACAACAAATGGTTAAATGCTGCAAGTGTCGGCTGCTTAATTATCGCTCAGTCAGCTGGTTTAACCACATATAGGTGACAAATTAAAGGAAAACCCAAAGAAATGATTGGAGGAAACGACTACAGGTGCTTCAGAACAACACAGGTGTACTGCATGGTACAATAAACATCCAGTCATACTGAGGTAGAGGCGTCATAAGTTTGCTAGTTGCTACCAATGATTTTAAATAAGAAGAGTTTTTCTGTATACAGCTTTTCATTTTAAAACCTTTGCAGGATGCTTTTAAACAATATAAAAAAGACAATACTGGTATTTAAAACAATATTGTGCCAAAAGAAAAAAAAAACAAACTTTTATTGTGCCATAACATTTCTGCTGTTACTACCTAATATATTCTAAATAAGACATATAGTAGTTTACTGATATATGGCAAAATATTAATATTACCAAAAATGTAATGGATGATTGAGAAGTCTCCAGTTGACTACATGCGACAGCTGTGGTACTTTCAGTAACTGTAGTACAATAACAAATAATAAGAAATACATTTTCAGAGCTTTACTATCAAGTTGATACCAATGTATTGGTTCTAGTTAAAGTCTGGCTTATTCAGGTTTTGTGTCGAGATGTCAAGAAGAAAAGATTTAAGCGGCTTTGAAAGTGGTTTCATTGTTGGGGCACAGATGGCAGGAGCTTCAGTCACAACGGCTGCTCAGCTTTTGGTAGGAACATGATTTAAGTGACGTCTGTATTTAGATGTATGGGAGAGAAAGTGTTCGCTGTATGCAAGAGGCATAACGTAATGGGTGGTAAGCTATAACATTAGTTATTTAAGATGTTGTTAGATAACAGTTAGGTAGTAATACTGCCAGCTGTTGAGTTAAATTTGTTCACCCAGGTCTGCTTTTGTTTATTTCTCGCTGTGAAGTGCTACCAGCGTTACAGCAGGTTGTTGCCCCACAGTCTCCATATTGTTTCCATCTTCTTTCCACATGAGGTGGTGCTCTGCTCCCTGACTGCTCCCTCAGCTGTGATCATCTTAATAACATAGTGAGTGATGTTGCAATACTTCTGGTAGTGTTTGCATGTTTGAGATTAGAGGGAAGAATGTCTGTGAAGTTTTTTTCTTACGTGTGTGATTTCAAACCCGGCTAGGCTTTTAGTGTGAGGCCATCTTTACGTCTGACCCTGAATCGAAGCTGTGGTGTCGGTGATTTTAAAAAGTCCAGCTGTCCTCCTTGTGTGATCGTCACACTTTTGGGATCTTGTGTGATAATACTTAATGATATGTTTTAATTCTTTTACGCAGTAAAAATGGAGCCAAGGCTCAACTTTAAAAATTATATCGCAACATCTGTCAGGAAAATTGCAATTGGATACTGTCCCCCAATCGTTCAGCCAGAAACTGTGGTCGGCAGCGCGCATTTAAAAGAACCGTGATGCTCGTGCATTAGTGCGATATATAAGGAAAAAAGCCAAACTCTTCCTCAGGTGACTGAAAGCGTCGGTTCAGGATGTGATCAGACTGTCAGCAGAACAGTCAGAGAGGGATATTATAGTCAGGCTGTGGTGCATAAACCCTTCATTACAAAGATGAGTGCACGTTTGAGGGTTGAGTGGTGTGAAAACCAGAGACATGAGGAAAAAGTGACCTGGTGAGATGAGTCATCCTTCACCATATTCTCAACAAGTGAGTGCATGTGTGGCGTAGACCAGGAGAATGTCCTGGACCACTGACCACTGCAGTGACCCCTGTTAGGCTGTGGGGGGGGCATTAATTTTGGTCCATTTGTTCCTTCAGATGGAAGGGTCACTGCAAATCAATATAGGATGACAGGCTCCATTCACAGGGCACGAGGAGCCACTGATTGGTTTGATGAAGATGATGTGAATCATATGCTGCCTTCACAGTCACTAGATCTCAGCCCAAAGGAGCACCGGTATGAGATTTGTGACTGATGTGTTAATTCGTGATCTCTACCGTAATCATCAAAACACCATATGAGGTCCAAAGTCTAAGTGCTAAGGTACAGTTAAAACACTTTATGTTGGTTTTTTTTCTGATTTGTCGCCTGTCTTTAGCTGCATCAGTAATGTTTTGAGCCTGAGTTTGTTTTTCAGAAATACTGACGTCCTGTATGCATCAACCTGTGACATATAGAGAGGACCAGCTCCATATTCCTCCTCTTTTGTTCTAATAACGCATCATTTTTACCCACTTGACTCGCATACTGCTCCTGTTCAGCGGCACCTCGTTAGCTCGTATTAAAATGGATTATTAACTTTATGGACACAGTGGAAGTAGATTTTTTATGGGTAAGTTTTCATGGTTCACGTCTGGTAATGCTGCAATAAAAGTATGTTTATTCTCGTTATAAAATCTCCATTGTTGGGCAAACCACTTAATTAATTCAGTTGCATAGGAAGATCTTGCACATGCTATGCCATCTCGAAGCACAAATACATTCAATTGGGTGTAAAAAAAAACATAAAAAATGCAATCAGTTAATCCAATCGAACTTTATTCACCTTTCAGACGGTTCAGTATGGTTCAAATAGCTTCAGAGGTGATTAAGAATAATAGGACAGAGCAGGTTTGATGTATAAAATACATTAATCAGGCAAAACCTAAAAATAAAATAGTAAAAGCAGGTTTAAATGCAAAAAAAAAGTACTAAATAGGCAAAACATAAAGAAAAAAAACTAGACGTGAATCTTTAATAACTACAAAAACAGAGCATCACAAAACTCCTGATGAAATTGCACGGTTAGCTAATCCTTTATGACAATAAAAGATTATTATAGATTATTTTATGTTTGTTTTTGATATATCCACATATTTAAGAGCGGAGTACTTCAAAGATTTCAGGGACTTTGAGTTTGAGAACGCAAACATTCATTTGCGTGTTCCTGCTACGTTCAGACGGCAGTGACAATGACAGAAGATTATCTTTGTTCTTACCGCCTGGCAAGTCTTTTTTTTTTTTTCTTTGCTCTGTATCAGAACATACTGTCCACAGTGTACAGAGACAAACGTCCCTGAGGGCTTTAAACCTCAGTACACAAAGCCAGACTTATGAAGTTTAGTCATACATGTTCCCCTCAAATGCCATTAACCCTTTTATTGGTCTGCTGTGTCCCTGTAAAATGTCATGTTTGAGTTTTAAGATTGATAGTAATGAGAAGATAATTTAGTAACAGACATCCAAGCATGTTGTTGCTGCATGCATCAGTCCATGAATCAAAAAAGCCGCACAACACAGGAATCTAGATCGCAAGTCAAAATAAAAAATAGATAGTACACTTTAATGCTCAAAAAATGAACCACCTCAAGTCAAAAATAATGTAGAGAAAAGCAGAGAGTTTTGCACTGGGTCAAGAACAATAAAGCTGCGAGTTTAGAAGTGAAGAAAAATGCAAAATCAGGGGATCTTGAAGGATAGGGCAGTCAGCTGTCAGTAAAGATGAGAAATAATGACCGTCCTACTTCTCATTAATGGAAGTCTTTAGTATTAATCGTCCGTCCAGAGAGTATGTAAGGCGCTCTGGTTTTAAATATGAAAAAACTTCATTAATACATGGATGAATCAACCTCGAGAATCAACTCCTTGGTGTAGCTGTAGAGAGAAAAAGTTGAATTAAAATACAAAAAATGTTGTTAAAACTTTTTTCCAGCGCTACAAACGAGATGTTTTTCACTTTATAGAAGGATGTTTCACCGTGCTGAAGGTATCCTCCAACAACTTGCTGACATCTTGCTCTTTGCATACAGTTTTTGAGCCACGCAGCGTTTATTTTGTTGCTTCGGTGTGTTTTATTTTGCTCTGAATCTGATTTATTTTTCCATATTTGTCTTGACTCTACTCTGTGAAAACCTGCAGTTCAAGTGAAAATAGATTTTGTCATGTGACTATTGTGTCATAGCTGTTTCAGTCATGATTTCTCAGTTGCTTTTTTTCAGATTCTGGTGCAAACAGTTAATTTCTGACATGTTTTTTAGACAAGACATGTTGTATACAACGAATATGCTGAAACATCATGATTTTAAGCTTAGATCTTGATAACTTTGACAAAACTGTACATCACATATGATTTCAAAGTCCTTCGAAAAGTCAAAAATCCAACGATTCTTTCTGTTTTTACAGTTTCTGTCTCCAATAGATGGTGTAATCCAAAAGAAAACATGCCTTTCAAACCTGCCTGCAGTTTTTGGAGCTCAGAGGGGTGACATCTGTGCATCTTTACCTTTACCTGGAGTTTTTTCAGTTTCAGTAGGAGCAGTAATAATAGGCTAAACAAGTGAAGCTCATACTGCGCATTTCATGCACACTGCAGGAACTCAGGAGAAAAAAAAAACCTCTATGATTTGAGTAATGACGGTCCCGTTCCCCCAGTAGAGCTCCCCGGTCACATGCTGGGAAATAAGTCCCATTAGAGTTTTGGATAAATATTTATTAATGGCAGGTGTGGAGGTGTGATGCAAAAATTAAAAAAACAAGTCATGATTGCAAATGATTGCACCAGATCTCCTCGAGCATTTGGCAGTGCCAAACAGTTTATGAAAGTTTATGCATATTCGTGTAATTTGATGATTAGTGTGTCGTTTTGTGCAGATTTAAATGAGCAAACATCCAGGTCACAAGTGCAGAAGTCACACAGAGGAGCGATAGGCAAATGAAACCTTGAGGGATTCATCTGCGGCCATAACTCTTCTTTGTAGATACCACTTAGTTTCTGGAACATTTCAGCGATAAATAAATAATGAAGGAATACAGGGACAGAGCTTGGGGGACCAGTTGTTTGACAGCCTTGTAACTGTGAAGTCATGCTGTAGATCCCATTAACTGTCCAGTTGTCGCATTTCTATTAATCTTTGTAACTCGCTCCAGACCAAAATACAAGTTAAACAGTTGAAATTTAAAATGGGAACTTAAAAAACGGTGGGATTTCTGCAGTTAAATGTCCCCAGTCTCTCGAATTTGTGTGTGTAATCAGTGTGACAGTGTCTCAGCAGGAGATTCTCACAGCAACGCTCGAGTGGTGCTTTTAACTTTCCATAATTCTGCACTTCTGTAGAGAGATGTTGAGACGCGCTTCAGTTGCCGTGTATCGATTGAAGGCCGAGATGAAACGATTAAAGTCCAGCAATTAAAGTCGAACACGGTGAAACTGTGATGTTTTCTAAATGTTCTGCAGGAGTTGACTAAGCAGGTGAAGAGGCTGATGTTGGGAAGTCTGACGGGGTGTGGTCACGTTCAGTAGTGCAAATAACCTGATTGCTTCCTGTTGCTGTTGTCATGCTGTAATTTAACGTCCATTACTAGTCAGCAGCGGTGGGAGCTGCTCTCTGCAGCGCTTCAGGACAATTTAGGTGAATATTAGCGTTAAGGAGGTGCAATAAGAGGACCTGTTGGGTTTTCCTGTTCCTCCAGAGTGAAGATGAAGCCACCCACCATGCCTCTTCTCCTCCTGGTCCTGCTCGCCGTCGTGAGGCTGAGCCGAGCCCAAGCCCAGACCTCTTTCCTGGACTGGTCCAGGATCCTTCCGAGTCTCAGCCGACCGGCAAACCACAGCCGCATCTTCTACGCGGTGATGTTTGATGCAGGCAGCACAGGAACGCGCATTCACGTCTACACCTTCATCCATAGTGAATCAGGTAATTCTGCTTTTTTTTTTAAAATTCATCGTATAATATCAGCATCCAGGCTGAGAGGCGGGTTAAATCATATGCAGGAAGGGTTTTATGTAATGTATGTAAATTGTGTGTGAAACACTTAACCTCACTGATTTAGTGCAGAGTAACAAGCTTGACTGTAGAAGTCGACAAAATATAAGTGAAAATCTGTGCCTTTCCACTATTCTCACAGCCTCCACATTCTGTAAACCTGTAAATGATCATCTCAGGGAACACAGGTTACGCCAGAGTTCATGTACTGTTCTAGTAATAGGCCTAATTTGTCAGATTCAAGCAGATTTAAACCTCTTAATGCCTTTAATAGCTGCTGCGTGTTTGATATGTGGGTGGATCTTGTTTCTTTTAGCGGAGCTGCCTGTTTTGGACAATGAGATGTTCCATTCCATAAAGCCCGGTTTGTCGGCATATGCTGACTCCCCTGAAATGGTGAGTTCATTGTCAAATCCAATCAATCATATTGAGCTGAAGGAAAAGGTCCACTGGCTCTCCATTATATTCAGAAACGCTGCCAGTAGCCTCCCTCTGCAGGACTCACATTGCTAATGAAAGTCAGTGGGAAGTGAGAAAAGTGAGAAAAGCAAAATGACAAACAAGTGAAGGTTCAGGCAGTTTTTTTTTTTTTCTTTTCCTTTACAAGTGTTTTCTCATCTCTGACCAGTCACCCTGTTGTCAAGACAGTTCTGTGCAGAGCTGTTTTATAGTGATCGCTGTGTCTGTTTTCAAAGGCTGGACAAACAGTGAGGATGCTGTTGAAGGTGGCCAAGAAGACGGTGCCTCGTCTGGTGTGGAAGAGAACTCCTTTAGTCCTCAGAGCCACAGCTGGACTTCGGCTGCTGTCTGCAGAGAAAGCTCAGGCTATTCTGGACCAGGTAAAAGAGAACCAGTGGTGGAAGAAGTATTGAAATACTTCAGTAAAAGTACCAATGCAGCAAAGTAAAAATACTCCATCACGAGTAGCAGTCCTGCATGGACTTAAAGTACAAAGCAGCAAAATGTAGTTAAAGTGTCAAAAGTCCTGGTTTGGTCCCTCTGACTGATAAATTATTATGTGTGCCGTCATTATATTGTTAATATTGAAGCATCAGTGTGTCAGCAGCAGGTTGCTGTTGTAGCTGCTGCAGGTTTGAACTACTTTATATCCAGGTTTATATTCAGGAACAACAGATAAATCCATGGACAAATTATATGATAAGTGACAGTTCTGGTCCCAAATCTGTTTAGTTTTTTCTCTAATCATGAAACAGAAGTTCAAAGTGGGGGGGGGGGGGGGGAATCACTATTTGATGAAGCTGTTAACAACTCATAGACGTGTGAAACGTGAGCCGACTGCCTTCTGGAAAACTGTTGGAAAGAACTGGTTCAATCGATAACTGTGTGTTTTGTTACAGCTTCTTATTTTCCTCATCCTAAAAAAAAGCTGTAGTGTAGTGGAGTGTATATGTTTCCCTATAAAAGGTAGTGGAGCTAAAGTATAAAGGTAACTGGAAAGTGTTCTTATGTACAATACTTGAGTAAATGTACTTTATTACTTTGGAGACAATAAACTGCAGGAACTTGCTTTTTAGGGCAGCCTGAACCTCTGAGCAAGTTCCAACCATAAGAAGCGCACCTGTAGAACCTTTAACAGATTCATTTTTGGAAGAAACTACCGACAACGAAGCTGCTGTTTATTAATGTTAAAATCGAGGAAAGCAACCAATATTCTCTTCTCTAATATCGGCATCAGCAGTGTGAAATACACCACATTACGCTCCCGTAACAACTAATAAACTTCCAGTGTTCTATTTCCTACGTGCTCACAGATCTGGAGCGATGTTGAGTAAGTTCTATTTGTTGTTGTTTCGGTGCACTCAGAGTTAACGTTGCGGTCGAAGCTGTCAAATCCTACAGCGAAGTGGAAACAGAACGGATGAAAGGCTCGATTACAGGGCTGCTCCTGTAAATGCCCGCAGTGAAAAACCGAGATCTCCGAGGTGCTGTTTACACACTATCAAGATCCTGTACAGTAGAGTGCAGTTCCTTATCGGGGGGGGGAGTTTGTCTGACACTTTGATGAGAAAGTACAACCTCTTAACCAGCCGAGCAGCGGCCAGGAAAGCAGAGAATATTTCCAGTGTTATGGCAGGTAGTGGAGAGACAAGGAAAAGCATTGTTATCGGAGCCCTGTGAGCTTAGCGCGGGAGGCTCTTGTGGAGGGGATAAGATAGTAATGGATAGCCCCGGGGCACCTTGGAAGATAAATGATACTTTATTAATCCCCCTGAGGGAATTAATTAATCCCTTCAAGCGGAGGGCACCTCTGGATGAGCTCCCATTACAGTAGATAACATTAAGGCCTTTCCACCGCCGCTCTCATCCTCTCTCATCCCCGACTCTCCTCCCTCTTTCGCTCTCCTCAGGTTCAACACGTGTTTGATGAATCTCCTTTTTTGGTCCCAGACGACAGCGTCAGCATAATGAACGGCACGAACGAAGGTAACGTCTGCCCACCCTCCGTCCTGACGAGCAGCGATGTCGTCACTTATTCGCAGCCCCTCGCGTCCTGTCTGCGGGCGTTTCGTAGGTGGCATCGCCGAGCTGTCTGCCCCACTTTGAGAGCCTGCTGTGCAATTTCTCCAAAGAATCCTTGTTTACTGAAGGGATTTAGCTAAATAGCTGTAGATTATAGCTGTCTTTTATGATGACACTTACAGAAAAATGAAATAGCTATTCACCACAAAGTCGCTCTGACCCTAAAAATCAGTAATTATGTGGTGAAAAAAAAATGTTTTTGTCTGCCGTGCCACGCTGTAATTGATTTGTCAGCGTTTCAGCCTTGTTTATGGAATCACAGCTCTTACTTGCGTGTGTTGGTGTGTTGCTAAATTTGTCGTCAGCTTTTCCGAAATGACTAAAATGACTGTTTTCTGTGATATTTTCTGTAAATGTAGGAATCCTGGCTTGGATAACTGTGAACTTTCTAACAGGCAAGTACCGTTAACTCATGTTCACCTGAAAACATTAAACACATTCTTTTTTTTTTCCTGATTCCAGTCAGCCAGAGAAAATGTTCGATTGGAGCGAAGGTGAAGGGTGTACTCTATCTGCTAGATTTATGAGCCTAAATTAATTCTAAATAAACATTAAACGGTAGTATTTACAGCATATTAAATGGTGTTAATCAGGTTATTTTATAATGAAATGAGCAGCTTCTCTTCATATGATTTCTGAAAGCAGAACTACATCAGCTATTGAGGGATTTAACAAACAGGTTAGCTGCTGTTTTTAGATGATCTGTCATGTTGGTTGTTGAGCTGTAATATAAAAACTTGTTTTTTCCAAGTTTTCCCTTCCACTTTTTGTCCATCTTTTTTGAACAAAATGCAGCCACACGGATGATTTCTTCGACGCGGTGTCAGTTGGTTTAAAGCTGATTCTGAACGTTCAATGCATGTCAGAAATAATGGATTATTAATTAATCCCGGGAGGCTGTCGATGTAGCGCCTTTCTCTTGATGAAACTAACCTCGGCGATTGTCCGATCAATGAGAATTTTTGTCGGATGAGAGCGCATCGACCACCTAGTCCACTCGCAGACTGCAGCCCAACTGATTATACAGAAGTTTTCTGATCTCAGCTACTGTATACCCAAATTTAACTTTGTGTCTGAAATTACACACCCATGTTCACAAATAGAGGCTGAACACTATGAGGTCCTCGCCTGAAGGGTTTGCTCTGATCTTTATCAGGCTGAACGCTGCAATTTTATACCTCTGCCTCGTACACGTGTGCCAAATAGGCCTTTTGAAGATAGCATCTCAGGTGTAACTGATGAGCTCTTCTCTGTTGTGGCTGCTGGATTAAACTGGGAAATATTTTCAGGGCACCTGAAAGCACAAAGCAAGAAGACGGTGGGGATACTGGATTTAGGAGGAGGGTCCACGCAGATCACGTTCCTGCCCAAACTGAGGGTTAGTTGCTCATTAATTTCTTTACATATTGAATAAAGTCTGTAGTGATTAGTAATCCTCTGTGTTTCATATTCGTCTGCAGAAAACCATCGAAAGTGCTCCTGATACTGATTTTGTTGCCAGACTTGATTTCTTCAACTCAACATTCGAATTATACACTCACAGGTACAACAAATCCTTCAAATCTTGATTTAATCTCTATTCAGCATTTTTAAAAGTTTTCAAATTAGCCTCCAGTTATGTCACAAATGCCACTAACTTTGCTGTAACTTCACTTGGATCCGCTCTTAATTAGACAAAACTTCTAGTATGTGTTTAGTCATTAGGATGTGAATAATAGGCTCACACCACTCGTTTGGCCTATTTTCAGAATGACTTATTTGTTACATGCACAGTCTGTTCCTGCTGCTTTTGTAACCGCACAACAATCCTTTGTTTCGCGCAGTTATCTCGGACATGGACTAATGGCAGCGCGGCTGGCCACGCTGGGCGCTCTGGGTGCACAAGGTACCGTGCTGCAGCCATTAGTGTGGCTCTGTGTTTGCCTTGTGTCACTGAAGGTGGTCTCTCAGGCGATTTTCCTCCCTGCTGCCTCTTTCTCCAAATGCTGAGAGGTGTAGGTAACAAGAGGAAGACGCTTATGTGGGATGTTGCTTCAAGTCCTCCTTTGTGATAAACAATACGAGTGATACGCGGAGATGAATCACCGGAGGGCTTCAGAGAAAAATTTAGTTGATGAGTCAGTCTCAGACCACGGCAACATTGTGTGAAGCTGTTAGAGGATTAAACGAGTCTTGTGTTGTCTCTTCTCAGGGTTGGAGTGGCAGGTTTTTAAAAGTTCCTGCCTGCCAAAGAAGTTCAGGGATGAATGGAGCTTTGGAGGGCTGACGTACCAAGTGAGCGGCGACCCAGATGGTAAGATCCCATTTACTTTCAGGGCGCTCTTCGCGTTTGTCCTCGCTCCCTTCGCGCCTCTTCCTCCCGGAGAGGATGCGAAGAAGAGAAGTGGGGACACAGGAGCTCGGGCTGCCAAATGAGACTTTTCTTTTGTTCCACAGCATCCGTTATTAGCGGCACAGTTGCATTACTGTTAAAATCAAACAACACCCATTAAGGAGCAGCAGTTATATCACTTGATTAAAGTACTTCCATGTAGGATACACCTGTTAAAGTAACTGGAAGATTCTCTGTGATGGTGGAAGAACAATTGCTGGAAGCACAAGTTGGCATCATGAAAAGCACTTCATGTATAATAACTTGTGAGTAGACTTAATTTAAAAAAGCTGCTGTTTGTTAAAAGGAACTCCAGAAACATTCATTTAGATTTTCCCTTTAATTTTCTTCACATTAAACCAAACGGATTACAAACTTCTGGTGTAATCACGGTCATGTTTCAGATCTGAGCAAAATACACGACCAAAGCCTTATAAATATCTAAAATCCAATAATCTGAATTTTAGGCCTTAAAGTGTCTTAAATAGGAATTTGACAGGTAACATGACTTCATTAAATTTGCATTAACCTCAGTCTTTCTTTTAACTGTGTTTTATGGAAATCTTTTGTGTGTAATAAAAGCTACAGAACGAGATCAGGGAACTCTAATTCAAACAGTGCAGCCTGCTCAGAATTAATCAATTAACTCTCCTCCTTGAAAAATAGCTCCGGCTAGAAGTTCGAATTAATGTCTGTTAAAGTTGAAAATAGCAGATCCGAAGCCTGCTGCGCCTCGGACAAGAAAATTAGGAACTTTGGGTGTGAAGGTGTTAGTCGCTTGAGACATTAGAAAAAAAGATCAAACCCCTATAAAAAGCCACCAGCAATCATATAATACTGTCACCATGTCCTTCCCCAGCACCGCTCGCTCTTTGCTAGCTACTTTTCCAACTCCAGTCAGTGACCTCTGGACATGTGGAGTTGTTTTCCTTTCTTCAGGAGCACGGCCTTTAAATTTGCGAGCATTATTGCGAACATCAGATTTTGTTCCTCTAAACCCTGATCCTGCTCAGTGGAAATCTATGTGCTGCACAAATCGTCCTTTGCTTCAGTTTGACTTCAGTTCCTCACTTGCAGCTCCAGATTTGTGTACGATTGTTTTTGTCACAAGCCCCCAAACCAGCAGAATGTCAGCTTTGTTGTTGACCACTGACAGAGCTGCAGTTTGATGCCAAGTCGCCCCATGTTGATGCATCACATGTTAATCTAATGGAACATGTTTGTGCCATTAATGACCAATGCGCTCACCAAATCATCAACTAATAAAAAACATAACCTGTTCATTTCTATTGTGTTGGGCTAAACTGGACAACTATGGAGCTCATTTTCCAAGGTTCTCTTTTCTGTGTGGCACAACTGAGCATAATTAACACTTGAACGCCAAACCGTATTATCGCGGATGTGTTTCCGTGCAGCAGTACGCCTTTACAAATTAAATGTGAAAAAAGTGATGGCACCATTAAAATAATTGCGTACTCGAGGTCCTTGATTTGGGTGATTCATGCTGGCAGTGATCTCCTGAACCCAGTTAAACAATAGAACCTCCTGTAAGAGCCACAGTGTAAACAAACACCGAAGGGAACATGCTGTTGTGCACATCTATGGACGTCTCAGTTCGATCGAAAAGATTAGGATCAGGGTCAGTCGGAGCATTTTCTAGCTGTTTGGTATCAGCTTTATTGAGCACAAGGCTTTGCTTTATGATTGCTGTCACATAGGTTTCTTAAAGGGAAGAACACAACTTGTGATAGGAGGCATTTAGAATGAACGCAGTGTGGAAGTATCTTAAATTGGGGGTAAAAAAAGCAGTCCGCCTTATAATGTCTCCAGTGTAAATGTTTTGAGAGTAAACAGAGCTGCATTCAGTACAACCAGTTTGATACGACACCAAAAAGTAAACAGTCGGGTTCGCTCAGGTAACGGCTGCACCGAAGCAACGCACACCGGAGGATACGTTTAAAAGCAGAGAGAAACTTCCTCCTCAAGACAGCGACGAGGCCAAAAACGATCACGGAGAGGGTAATTGAATTCATCCCGCTGGATGAGCAGCCCATTTGCACGTATGGGAAGCCAAAGAAGTGCCGTAGTTCGCCTCCGTCTGCACACGATTCAGCTCGAAACACTACTTTTTATGCAGCACCTGAGCTTTACAACCAGGTTCCTAAACACCTTTTATCAGGCCCGCTGGTGGCTTCGCTACTTTGCATTTAATTTGAAATGTAAGTATGTATGCTTTACTACGATGTTGCACTAAGAGAAATGATTATTTTAATTACTTCCGACTGTGAATGTTAATTTATTTATACCACTTGGAAGGGGAGTTGTGATTGTACTGCATAACAATAATAATACTAATGCAGCACTGAATCAAATAGAAGCTGTTTATGAAGACATATTTAATTTGTCTCCTTGTTTATATTTTGTTCAACAAACAGAAACCAATGCTGCACTAAGTGGAAGTGGGATAACTCTACTTTGTTATTTCGTACAATTAAAATAAGTCTAAGAACAGCTTGGATGCAGGTAATTATTGACTTTGTCATTTAGTTAACTGTAGACATTGGATTGGTTTTAATGACTGCAGTGAACTTACAGGTGAGCACTGTGTAGCTGTGTTTTATAGGAAAATGATATCAGTTTGGGGCTCAGTACCGGCAGATACTAATTATTAAATGAATAAATTAATGGATTGGAGCAATAAAACTTGATAAGACTATATATGAAGCTATAATAGTGAAAAATGGAGACCCTGGTGAAGGTAAAAACTTCTAAAGTCCTGCATGTAAGGAATGCTATAAAGAGGCAGCAATGAGTTCTTTGGATTAGCTGGCACTTGACTGATTTGTTTGAGCACAAATCTAAAAGTTTTAGATTCATGTTCACACAGAAACAGTTTGAGGACGAGGAGATGCACTGAAACTGAAGCACAGGACAGTGATTGTCATCCAAGCAGAGTTTATTTGAGGGTTTTGAGGAGAAAACACGACATAATCTGACCGTAAAATGAAGATACAGTGCTCTCAAATTGAAACTTCATTCATGCTCTTTAATTTAAAAAAAAGGAAAAAACTCCTTCCAGAGAACTTTGTGATCTACGGCAACATTTTACCATCAAATTCCACAATGTTGAACGCTGAAGTTAACAATAAGGCCGACTTTTGTTCTGTTGTTGCCAGTATGGGCATGAAATGGGCCCTAAATTGAAACCATAATGTTCTTGAAAAGTCTTAAATTGAACTTATTAAAAGCTGCAGAAACCCTGATGACAGAAACTGCGACAGCCACTAAACATTAGCAGCGAAACCCCATTAAAATGGACTTAGCCGAATTACACATTATTTCATAACATTGCCTCGACATTAGATGCATAATTTACACTGCTGTCTGTGTTTTCTTCTCCTCCAGGTTATGCAGGATACAAGCTTTGTTATCAGGAAGTACTTAAGGTGGTGAAGGGGATTATTCATCAGCCGCACGAGCTCGAAGTCAGCAATGTTTTCTACGCGTTCTCCTATTACTTTGACAGAGCCGTGGATGCAGGCCTTATCGGTGAGCGCACACACATGCTCGCGCCCTGCGTACACACCTCGTGTAATTATACAGACCCAGCAGGGTGTTATTACCCATTCCAATGCTCGACATGCGAGACAGAGGCAGAAAAATGTGAGTCATCTGCACCTGTCTCAGGGGATTTGACGAGCTATAGGTGTGCGGGTATTACAGAAATTGCTATCCTCTGCCGGTCCAAAGCTTAAAGGCCACAAGCTCTATTATTAGTGTTATGGAAATGCGCATGTAGATCTGCTCCTGTAATGAATGGTATAGCATTTAAAATGTAAGACGACCCCGATCATTCCCTGTTGCAGATGGCGTCCAAGGAGGGATGCTGGAGGTCAGAGACTTCAAGAAGAGAGCCAAAGAGGGTGAGATGGGCGAAGGAATGCATCACGACTCCTGACAGATCTGCAGCTCCCTGTACTTGAGACACTTGGTGCATCTCAATGGAGCTCGTTTCCTTCTGAAACCCTGCCGTCGTCCTCTCGGCTGAATACAGATGACTGATTATCCAACCTAACAGACACCATTTCCCCTTTTCTCTGCCTAGTGTGCAATAAGATGACCAAGTACCCTCCCGTCAGTCCTTTCCTGTGCATGGACATGACCTACATTACTTGTCTACTCAAGGATGGCTTTGGCTTCAAGGAGAGCACTGTGCTGCAGGTGAGCAAGTGTTACGCAACAACACCAACAGAACCGGGGTGCTTTTTATTATGCTAATGCGTCTCCTCACTTCCTTCACTTGTGCCGAGGGATTTCCCAATCAAGATATTTTTTCTTTCCTTCAATCTGAGTCATTTAATATTTAGCATCTGCAGATACTGAGTCCCAATCCAATAGCGTTTTCCTGGATGATACACGCTTTAGGTACATTAAACTGATTAAAATCAATCCAAGGTTTAAATAAAAGCATCTCTGCATCCAGGCTGTTCTTTAAAGTCACATAGGTGGTCGGAAAACTTGTTTAGAAGCTTCAGAAATGTAGTGGGGAGATTGTAGGATGTACTTTGGCTCCACAAGGTTCAAACATTTTGAAAACCTGTGTTCTCTACATGCACGTCAGAGCAAGATATATTAGAGATTAATGCTGCAGGAATTAGGTCACTTGGAGTAGGGGTAGTTTTGTGTAGACAGAGAGCATTGTGGGAGTTTAGCTAGCAACGAGCACCATGATAAAGCCTTCTGGGATGCTCGATGGCCTCCAGCTAGAGCTCATGAATCCACATGATCGTTTTTGGATCTAAAACTGGAACCTTGGCTTGTATTACTTTCCACACATCAAAGTCTGCTGATGTCTTTCATGCATGTTGAGTACACGTATTGTAGATTAGCCATGGTACTCGGTTAAGAAACGACAAAACTTTATTAATGCCAAAGGAAATTCTTGCCCCAGACGCTGCACCTGAAGTTGAGCTTCTTAGTTTTTACTACTGCAGCAATCAGAGGAGGTGGTCACTTGGACTGCAGGTAGTTCTGTGACGCTTAGTGACGTCTGGCCAGAGCTCATGTGTTTAAGACAAGCCAGGGTCGACTAGGATGTGAGAAAGATGCAAGGTTGAAGGAGTCAAAGCAGCCAGATGAGAAATCCTTTGTTCTGTAACGTTGTTCTGAAGTGATGCAAGTTATTTAGGATGTGCAGCACAGCTTTACTTCCCTAAACATACGCTTCTATACGACTAAACTGCATTCTCATTTTAAAAGAAATGTATTTTACCAACGAAGTGTAAGACGAGGACAGCATAGGAAAGAGCAGGACTTTTACCCAGGAGACCAGGAGTAGTGTCTCATTAATTCTTAAGATATGTTTCCACTCGCTGTTCCTAAAACTATGTTCGGTTTATTATAAAATATCACAGTTGCTGTTAAAATATGACCCTCTCACAATATGTTTGAAGCTTAATGAGCATCATGTGACCTTGTCTGGCTTGAATGTAGAACATGTTCATTTCTGTGTCTCACACATATTTAGTAATTCCCTGTACACATGGAAACCAAGAATGAAAAGAAGCAATTATACACAAAATTCTGTTACTTCTTTATTTCTGTAAATACAAAAGTCATTTGCGTGATTTGGTGATTTTTCTCTCCTCCTCCCAGCTGACCAAGAAAGTGAACAACGTGGAGGCTAGCTGGGCTCTCGGCGCGACGCTGGACCACTTCCACAACCTGAAGATCCACTGAGGAGCAGCGAGGAAACAGACACTGGTGCTGAGACGCCGACCGAGGCGGCGCTCGCTAACAAAACAAGTAATGTGCACTACCTTATCTAACAGCCCCAGGCATCTGCTGTTTGTTTCACAAAGGCAGAACTAACCTCGTGAGTAATTCTTAATTTCTTTTATTCTCAAGTGCTAATATGTCGAGCTGTAAATGAGCAATGTGTTGCCTTACTCAGAGAACAAGTGAAGCACTGGAGGCTGAATGAAAGATGTTACCAATAAGACTCAGAGTTACTGGATACACAATTGGTTTGAG
Source organism: Stegastes partitus (assembly GCF_000690725.1). Taxonomy (NCBI): domain Eukaryota; kingdom Metazoa; phylum Chordata; class Actinopteri; family Pomacentridae; genus Stegastes; species Stegastes partitus. The sequence goes on along the minus strand of NW_007578134.1, from coordinate 230,859 downwards.
ATGTTTTACGGGGAGGGGAGGGGGGCCTTGTTGAGCTGCGCAACACCAGTGTTTACATGCAGCGATGGGACATACTGAGCTGTCTGATTTTAATGTCAACTCTTTTGTTATTAGCAATAAGGATAATGGGTTTCACATGTCTGGTACATTTCAATTTGACAAATCAGCCATTCGCCGTGTTTCCATGATACAAAGTTAGCAGCCAGATCCAAAAGAAACTTGCTCCAAAGTGTTTTTATGCTGATGTGAGATGGTTTTACTTTTTTTTTTTAGAAATAGTTAATGTGCTGTGGGAGATGGAAACTACTTTTCTGAATAAGCTCTCACATGACTGATCAGGTATTTCTTTATCTCTGGACAGCATGAAACACAGCCGGTACCAGCTAACATGAAAGATTAATTACTGTTGTTCTAATTGACATCACTCCATTTTTCTCTTTCAAATGCCAAAGATTTGTTTCTTTTTCAAGATTTTTCAGCGGCTGGCAAACAAATGTGTAGAGTATCTTGCATCGCTTCCTTCTACAGACACAACAAAGTTTAGTTTATTCAATCCAAAGCATGTCAATAATTCTCATTTTCTCCAAAGTGTGCTGCACCCTGACATGGAAACACGGCGGCTGATCTTTTGGGTTATTTCTGACAATCACTTCAATGATTTATTTTTCCCAACCTCAGACTTCTGTTTACAATGATGAATGCACATAACATTTCCTGGTCATTATAGTCTCATAAAACCCGTCTCAGTATTTCTTTGGGAGCATTTTTTTTTTTTCAAAAATGTGAGGAAAAATGTTGTTTTGTACAAACTTTGCCACTTCACACTTGTCAAAATAAAACCATCATTAGTTGCTAATTACAAATATCTACAAGGGTTAGAGTCTGTGATTAATCTTTTTACAAATAGACGTCTATGTTTGAGTCCGCTGTGACTGTCAGCCAGTGTGTGTGTGTGTGAGAGTGCGATGTTTGTCGTAATGGCCGACTACAGCAGAGCGACCACATCTTCTCCATATGTATGGCCCTCCGTTGTCATGGTCACCAGTTCATGTGGCTGCGAGAGGACGACCACTGAGTCTGCAGAACCTGTGAGGAAGGAGGCAAACACAAGGGTGAGTTCAAAGAGGGAAAACTAGCGAGAAACACGAATGCTGCCACGGCAAGATGTCACTGCACGATATGCAAAGCAGTAAAAGAAAATGCGATTATTTTTGACAGATTTTGCGCGATGAGTCACAGTTTTAGTGGAAATGGACATTTTTTTAATGTCTTTTCTTCCCCCCCAAAAAAAGGAAGTTAAAGGTGATGATGTGATTTATGTTGCAGACTATAAAAAGTACATTCCCTTGTGTCTGTAGAAGATCTCTATACCACAATGCTTCATTTATAATAATAATAACCATGGATGGACTGATACCT
>NW_007578134.1:178339-212516 GCF_000690725.1 Stegastes partitus | reverse complement strand
CATATTCTCTGTACTGTTTACTTTGCACATCACATATTACAAATAGTTTTATGACCTCGTTCAGTGCGTTTTACTACTTGTGGGAATAGTTGTGTGGCAGAAAGGTTTTATGTTCGGCGTTAGTTGTGGGTTCTTCACTGTGATTGTAGCTGCTGTAACAAAGCAATTTCCTGCAAAGGATCGATGAAGTATCTATCAGTCTATCTTTAGAGGGGGAGTGTGACCCAGGTTGTTTTCTGAAGCTACAACTTACAAGTGTTCCGTATCGATAGACGCAACAACTTCAGCCGGACTCACTGCTGGAGTTTCTAAATCCTGACTGAGCTTTAAATGGGTTTGCATCACGAGGAGAAACTTCACAGACGTTCTTCTCTCTCATCTCAGACCTGCACACACTTTAAAACCTGAAAATATTCACACACTTGTAGGATATTATTCAGATTATGGTGCCAGAGGGAGCAGAGCACCACCTCATGTGAGCAGCAGAAGCAGTGCAACAGGTTGCTGCAGCACTAATGAAATCCTGCATTGAGAAGCGAAACAAAAGCAGTCGGCTCAACGAGTCTGGATGAGAAAACGTTTGGGGAGATGCAGCCAACACAGTTTGTCTATTTTTCCGTGAGAGTTTAACTTTACCTGTAGCTAACTTTGACTGCTTGTGTCTGCTGCTTTGTGCTCATCACACATATCCACGTTTTAACTGGTAAATAGGAAACATGTATAATTGAGGCGTCCCTGATGAACCTGTGACCAGTTCCTGATTGCCTGGAGCATGAAAATAGGAGTACATCTGCCTTAAACTGCTGTGGTCAGAGCCGGGCTTTACAAATATCTCTTAAACATCTAATAGACATCAGTAGATGCTCCAGTTTATCAATAACAGATCCCTATATAGACACTCATTAAGGATTTTAACAGCCACTCTAATGTTGTTTACATTTTGTTTACTACTTAGGTGTGGGAAACAAGAAAACACTATTTAATTTGTATTTGCTCAGATTCCTCCAGGATTACAAAACAGATGCTTTCATCAGTGATGTTATGTTGTCGACATCAAAATAAACTGTTCTTTTTCCTCATATGAATCCAGTGATGATTTTATGGCGTCTTGTGGGCACCGCTGGGTCGGGCGTAGCTGCATCACCGTCATGCACATGGACTAGAAGCACTTTAAAGGGATACCTCGTGTGTCTGTGTTGCATTTGGTTTTTACATTCAGTGCAGCTTAGCTTTGCACATATAATCGTGTTTAATAACTTGTGATTGGAAGCCTGTATGTTTACATTAATATCAGATTAGACAGACATTGGGTTGAATCTTGATGCTCTGGCACCCCGCTGGGATGCTGCCGGCTTCCATTACTTCCTCTGCTCTGTCTGTGTGTGTGTGTGTGTGTGTGTGTTGTGTTACCTGTGTGTTTTGAGGTGGTATTTGAGATGAGCCGGCCAGGTGAACGTCCTGCAGCAGCCCTCAAACGAGCAGCGCAGGATCTGCTTGGAGAGTGGGCGGCTGGTTCGAGACGGCAGCTCCCGCTTGTCCCCCTCCGCTATCAAACCGTGTGTGTGGTCACCTAGGCAACAGCGAGAGCAAAGTGAGCGAGGCCGAGCAGAAAACAATCCAGGAGTTCCAGGTGGCCGGCCTCCGGAGGCCGACTCGATAAAAGCTAATCATCGGCTACTGACTGAGACCTGCAGCCAAAAGAAAACAACCCGAAGCTGAATGCAATCACTCCCTTTTAACCTGACCAGACTTCCCGCTTCAAACACCTTTAACAGGTCCAATTTAGCTGGTGGCGTGCCGGCAGTAATGCGCCTATAACTGGATACCCCACTGCTAAAGGAAACTTCGCTAATCTAATGCACGTTGGCGGGAGGGCGGCCATTACAGCAGCGGCGCCGAAAGAGCAGCTTTAGCTCCACATTGACGCCAGAATCTCTTCAACACACATTTTATTTGACACTGCACTGACATAAAGACTATTCCAAGAGCTTTAACTAGTAGACCAGCTCAGAAAAAGCTGCGTTTCTAAATGTGCTGCTATATGGAATTGCGTAAAGAGACGTCAGCGGGGTTCCTCAACGTTCTCCTTTTGAAAATTTCAACCTTCACCAGATTTCTCAGGAGATACTTGAGACCATATTTGACATCTGAGTTCAAACAGCTGGATATTTACTATGCAAGTAGATAGTATTAAAATCCAGCTGTTAGTATTTTTACCTACTGGCTGTGTTTGCGATCGTGTTGGCAAATAAATGGCAGAAAATTTTAGCTTTGTACTGAATCCCACACAAATCCATTAACACCAAACTCAGACTAAGTCAAAGCACAACATCGTATTAAAGCAGCAACATCAATACTCCTAATATTTACCTTTTAAATAATTGCTGTCCACGTTTTTAGCCTCTCATAAATACAAACTAAAAAATGTGTTTTGTAATTTTCTGACATCTCTGCAGCTGTTTCTTTATTGTGTCCATAGAAACAAAGACTACCGCAGTCGTACAGGTTTCCTCACGCAGTAAAGACAGTCACTGCACAGTTCATAAATGTTCAGACAAGCGTCATTTTTCATCATCTGTGAGGCTCTTGGCGCAAATCACACATTTTCTTTCGAACTAATTTGGTGCCGCCGTGTGGATGCGGCGCCGCTGTAAGGTTCTCGGTGCGGAGCTGTTCTGCAGGTGATAACATACAGACGTAGATGCAGCTCTGTGTAGGAGTGAACGTTCAGTCGCCTTGAATTCTCGCCTTTCTTTCGATGACATCAAGCTCACTCTGGCCTGCAATCTCCAAACAGCACGAACAACCCTCCGCTTGTATGATCGGCTTAATTTTAGGAATTCGTAACTTGATAGTTTAGAGAATTGAACAGTCTCAAAACAAATAATTTTCACACAGTTTTCTCTAAACTTCTGGAAGCCTGGAAATGACAAAAATCAAACTCCATGCTGTGTAGGAACACTGCTTTGAAGACTAAACCATTATGTGTCATTTCAGCCGTTACTGCACCACCTCATATCTTAAATTTACAAAGCTAGTTCTGCAAAAAACTTGGGCTGAACTTTGAGAATTACATTTTTTTTTAGATGTGGGGAAGCTGGTATTTCCCACCCTTAAAACATCTTAACCGGAAGCCATTTTAAAAGTTCAATATCTCCAGGAATAGAACTTCCAGAGCCATGAAATCTGGTAACGACACAGACAACATCCTTTGGCTACAGCAGAGGCTAAAACAAAATAAAAGAAGTGCCACATTTTGAAACAAGGAGTCAAATCGGGGCTCTGTTGTGGCGTGCAGACATTGTGCATATATATTTACAATGGAAAAATTCAGTCTTTGGTGGCATTTCATCATCTTTGGAGGCCTCTCACAGCAGTAAAGTTTGATGTGTGGCAAGTATAGCAAGCCAAGGTTTCCAGTTCTTGCTATTTTGACATCTCAAAATGGTGACATAGAAGTTATTAAGTGTCACAGACATCTTTGTCGTGGTGCCTCATCGCTAGTTAAATCCCCACAATGCTCTCTGTAGTCCAAGCGACTTCTTTCTTGCATCTCACATTCCTACAATATTAACTGGTAACAGGTGCTGCAGCTAATCTACAGGATATTTTCTGGCATGCATGTAGAGAATACAGGTTTTTACCAGCTGGTGGACACCCTGTACTGGTTTATAACCACTTATGTAACATTCAGGAACAGCTTGGATGCAGAAATGCTTTTTTTATTTTCTTAATGCATTGCAGAGCTATTTAAATGTCATGCACTGATTTGATTTTAATGTACTTGAAGTGTGTATTATTAAGGAAAATGCTATCGTATCTGCACTCAATATCAGCACATGCTAATTATGAAATGACTTGGAGCAGATCGGGGCAGGAAAACTTCCCAGTTACTAATGCTTCTGTGTGGCACTCGCTGTTTGTTTTGTTTGTACAGAGGATCATAAAGCATGTAAAGCAGATCCAGGTTGGGAGAAAATAAACCTGGAGCAGGAAGAGATAGCAAGAAACCTTCCCACACTCCCGTATCACTTCTTTAACCAGGACCTCCAGCAGCAATTCGACTCAGACGGGGTTCAAAGATCAGACATGTAGCTAGAAGTCACAGAGCCTTGAATGTCATGGGTAAACTCTTTATCTGGCAGGCGGCCTGTGGAGGGAACTTGAAATGGTTTGTGATGTAGCCCCGGCTCCTGGTGTGGGTCAACAGCTCGCCACAGCTCCGTGTGCTGCAGGACAGGAACGAGTGTTTTAGATCAGAGCCGAGGCTTTACGGTGAGATAAGATGAACGCGTGGACGGAGAGCATTAAACAAGCAGCAGGTGAAGACATCATTCTGGCAGATGTAAACAAGCCTCCACCATCAAAGCCGGCACCAGGACAAGTGTGCAACGCCAGGCTGCATTTAACAACATTTTATGGGAGTCTAAGTTCTGCATCGGCTTTATCTAGTGAAGAAGTTTAAAGAAAGAGTCCCAGGTTTTATCAGCCCGTGTTACATCCAATATGGAGCTTCAGCCGCTCATTTTAATGAGTGTTTACTGCATATTTTATTGTGATATCCGTTACTGAACAAACAATCACAATTATTGGAGTATTTCTTGGCTGTAAGCAGCTAAAAGGCAAAGAGCATTTTCTACTATATTGTCTTTCTGTTGCTGTGGTTTTTATTTACTGCTAATTATTGCCGCCTACTTACATAAGCAGCAGAGCTTCTAATTGAGTCAGAAAATCATTATTCTTCTTGTTATCTCGTGTATTCACGACGTTTCACACCCGATGCTCAAGTTGTCTGGATTCAGCTCGTGCTTCTGTTTTCTAATAGATGCAGCGGTTATTATTCCAGATGCACCACCAAGCTTTGCTATTTCTTCAGGTCTTTCCATGAAAAACACCTGTGACCTATCCCACACAGCGATGTGACCCTTGAAAGTTTTCATTTTTTAGGAAACAGAAAACACATCCAGGGTACCAATGATTGTTTCTATGACTCTTTTTAACAGACAATAAACTGACATATCCCTTAGTTGGTTGTAGAAAAACATCTTGTCATGTGGAGTGGGTGTGAAATTATTCAGAACTCAAATGTTTTTTTGTAGTCCTGAAAATTTCATGTTTTCTGTCTTCTATCTATGAAGCTTTGAGGGCTTTTTTTTTTTTAAAGCATGAAATTTCAGCCCATCTGTATATATTTCAAGGGGCCTGTAACTCTGAAAATCTTCCTAGTATAAATGTAAAACTGCACGGCTTCATTAAATATACAACAAACAAAAAAAACAAAACCAACAGTTGATTCTGAGAGGATCAGGTGGAAACCTTTTTCAGATTTGATTTTATATGAAATAAATTAGAGCCAAGCTACCAGCTTTCTCCATTTCCAGTCTTTGTGCTCAGAGGCTAGCTTGTATTTACCGTAAATTCTGGACTATAAGCTGCTACTTTTTTCACACGCTTTGAACACTGCGGCTTAAACAATGATGCGACTAATTTATGGGTTTTTACGAATTTGCCTCGAGACAAAAGTGACACTGAGAGCGACAACGACAGAGAGACTGAGGAAGTGTGTGACGAAGTAATTCTGGGGCTGTTCAACTCCGACACTTTAGTGGTTTTAGTGCAGGAGGAAGATGAAGATAGTGATCGATGACTTTTCCTGGTAGGCTGCTGTAGTTTTTATTCTCTTAACCAGTCATGTTACAGGCGCTGTTCGGAAAAAAGCATTTATGTATTTGTGTATCTTACCGGTACGTATTTAATTAAAAGTTAAAAAAATCTCTGTGTAAATATCACGTGTTACAACGTGGACACCTGCGGCTCTTTTTAAAGTTAGTGGGTGCGGCTTATATTCAGGTGTGCTCAATAGTCTGGAAATTACGGTAGTGGACAAACATGAGAGAAGCATCGATCTACTCATCGAACTCTTAACAATATTACAGAACTTTCAGCTGATCTGTGACTTGGCTTTATCGCCTGATCATGCACGTCTCCTGTCCCGGCTTTACGGCTTCTTGTCTGTCTCATGAACAGCCAACCCCCTGAAGGCCACTCTGAGCCAAGAAAAAACCCCGATAATACTAAATAAACATTAAATCATCACAGACGCAGCACAACCGCATGTGCTGAGTGGCGATCGATGCCTCACAATGATGTGACATTTGCAGCTCCGCTGGATGTTTGCCGTCACACTCGTAAATCTATCCAGACAAAGCTACAAATTCCTTTTGACTGAGGGACTTCTGATGAGAAGTGTTGAACACAGTTTTAGTCAGAGCTGATTACTCCACATTTTCATCTCTCGGCTGACCTCGTTTCTCTTCCTCCCGTCTTTGATGCCTGCCGTAAGTAGACCAGCTGATCTTACCAGAAATACGCACCACTTCCTGTACGCCGGCTTATTTTCTAATTTTATTCTCAAACTTGAATCACAGATAGTTGGAAACGACGCTCTAACTAGCAGCACTGCGCACAGTTAACCTTGTGAAACCCAAACCATTTCTGGGTGTTTTTTTTTTTTTTCTAAGCGTGGGCTCATTTTTAACTGCGACATAAAAACCTGCTCCTCTTTAGAAACTGCAAAGACCCTGTTGAGAACCAGCGAGAACTCGGAAATGCCTCCTGTGCAGTACGATACAGGTGTAGTGCCATAAATCAGAGAAAGAAAAAGTTGAATTTCTATGATTATTATTTTATATAAATTGATGAAAACCTGGAATCGACTTGTGCAACATTTTTCCAGGCGCCCACCGGTGTTGAAAATGCAATAGAAAAGCACAGATTACAATCTTATGTATTACAAACCTGGAAAAGGGCAGAAGGAGTGGATGATTTTAACCTGCCATCACTTTCTCCTGTGGGCTCATTTTTAACTGCAATATAAAAACCTGCACCTCTTTAGAAACAGCAAAAAACTATGACTAGAAGTAGAGAGAACTCCGTGCAGTGTGACACCGTTAAGATGCCAGTATTTTTAAAAAATGGGGACTCTCTATGTGCTATAGATATTTTTGCAAACTATTCTTCTCTCTACTTTGCACATCAGCTGTAGAAAGATGTTTCCCCATGCTGGATGTATCTTCCAACAACTTTGCTTCTCTGTTCAGTGTTTCTGAGCCATGCTGCCTTTATTTTATTGACCCAGTGCGTTTTATTTTTTCTCTCGGTCTCTCCCGTCGTCTCCTCTCTGCTCCGTCTAAGAACTACCTGCAGTTCAACAGAAAACTGTTTTGTTTTATTGTTGTGGGTGAATTTGGGGGTGATTATGGGGAAAAATCACAATTTTCAGCTGAGATTTGCTTCATTTTCCTGACAGAACCACACATCCGCATACTAAGGGAAGTTTAAAATCCAACAATTCTTTCTTTTTCTACAGTTTCTGGCTCTGATAATAGTTAAACCGACTAACTTTTCGAAGCAACCGGCAGCTTTTGGGTCCAGAGGGTTAAAGTTACTGTATGAGGAGCCTGTGGTATGGGGGTATAATTGGAGCAAAACCATTTGTAAATGTGTATAGAGAGTTGTGTGTCTGTAGTGAGATTTGTGAAGGTGTAAAACAATTTGTAAAAGAGGCCATCAGGCGGCGCTATCCTCCAGAGTCTTTAGAGCACGCAACATTGTCTGATATATGTGAACAAGTTAAATTCACTGAGTTTGTGGGTCGCTGAGCGCAAATTTTCATGATGGCTTGCAGGTGGCGCAACTGCTGAGGTAAAGAGCAGCAGAGCGGTACACAGCGGAATGAACGAGCCTGTGAGCCTGAGCTCAGGGCAAAGAAACCCTGACGTTACAGATATGAATCTCTCACGGCAGAAGTGCAGCAAAACAAGACAGCCAATTGTGAGGCCCGCCTGACTTGTGACTGGTGACTTGTCTGTATTTCCACTTGTAGCCAAATACTTTTTATCTATTAATATCTTTGTACACATTTACAGATCTCAAACCACACAGATTGAGATGCAGACACACAACTCTCAATGCACATTTACCAATAGTTTTGCTCCAATAATAGCCCCATACCGTGGGACATTACCTACCAGTGTCAAAGCCCTCTAAAGACGTTTTTGGCACGTGTTAAGACAAAGCGACTTACCGACACTTGCGGCTCTGGCGTCCTGGCTGGCCTTGGCGTCCCTCGCCAGTTGAGCCCGTGTGGCGGCGATGAGGCTGTCGTGCGCCAGCTCCTGCACCCGCAGATACCAGGGAGCGCTGCCATCTATCCCGTAGTCCCCCGATGAGACGCCCTCGTCGTCGTCATCTCCGGCGCCATCTGCGGCGAAGATCAGCGACTCTGAGGAGGCCGTGATGCCTGAGAGCGAAGAAGAGGCAGCATGAGAATCGCTGTGAAACAAGTAATCCAAGACCACTGCAGTGTTCTGCAAAGCCTCGGCCCCTCGAGGTCACATTCCTGAATCCATTACTGTCCTCCCACCGTGGTCAGCAGCTCTGGGTTTAATGGCTTCATTCTGAAAGGCTGAGATGACACACACATATATACACCTCAAAAATTAAAAAAGACAACCTTTAATTTAGAATCTGAAAAGACAAGACAATAGACAAGCGGTTCTGTCCTCTGGAAAGTCTTTTCTACCCTTCACATCCCTCAGTGAGTCACTGCTCGCTGCACAAAAGGTGCATGTCAAGAGACCAAAATTAATTTCTTGACTCCGCTGCCAAGGGCTGATGAACCCAGAGAATGTGGCTGCCAAGGATCATTTCTTCAAGCCAAAATAATTCGCTTTTTTTTGAAGAAGAAGAAAATGTGTCACCCCAGTTCTTTTTAGTGCTGCGAGTAGAATCAGGAGCAGCGCAAGAACAAACTAGACACAAGATCAGGTTTGGATTCGTGGTGCGAGATGTTTTTCCATTTGGGGCAAAGCTAAATATTACTTTCATGATTGATTCATCATTGAGGGTTTTTTTTAATTAGCTGTTCTAATCCAACGATTCATTATTTGTTTCAGCACTAGTTTCTAACAACAGTAGGTCAGTGAAGAAGAATTTAGATCATTTACTGAGTAGAAGTAAATATACTGAAATACAAGAAGCAGCCCTGCATTAAAAGAACTATTATAATAAAAGTACACAGCCGTAGAATGTAAAGTACTGCAGTAAAAGTTCTGGTTTGGTCCCTCTGACTGATATATTAGATTATTAACAGTGAAGCATCAGCTTCATTCAACTCCTTTATATCCAGTTTTATTTACAGAGACAGAACATTGGCTAATATTAAACATTTCAAAGAACATTTTAAGGATATTTATCATTTCAAATGTTGTTCCTTTAGATCATAAGCTAGCTTGGGACATAACGTTTTACCTGCAACATTCAGAGGATGTTTTGAGGATGTTGTCAGGGCCAACAGAGGAAGAACGCTCTCAAACTAACATTCAAAAAATGTTTTGAAGATGTTTTCGAGGCCTCGGACGACAGAAACAGTTTGATAAAACATTCCTGTAATGTGATATATTAACACAAGGCAGTGTTCTGAGGATGTTTTGGTGCTTTATCACATTATAAAATGTTCTTCTATAAAACATTCCCGCAATGTTGCAGGACAACAAAGGAAGGAGGCTCTCCATTGAACATTTAGAAAATGTTTTAAGAACATTAGGGCACACTGGTTCAGCAATGTTACCAGCAAACATTTTAATAATGTCTTTAGAGAACATTATCCGACCTCTAGGGAGAATATTCTACAACTTTCACAGAATGTTTTTACAACAAGAAAAAAACCAGTAGCTGAGAACTCATCGATGATTTATGGGAGAAGAAAGAAGAAAAAAAACAAATCACAAATGTGTTCCCAGTTTTTCTCTGTTCTTTGATTTTTGGTGAGAAGTTGGATCACTGGAGCATTTATTAAAATAAAGCAGAAGTCTAGAAGGGAAAAATCCCTGTTTGGTGGAGCTGTTAACAACTCAGACATCGGAAATTTGAGCACAGCTGCTTTTTTTTGGCTTCTGACGAGTGTAACCTTTAACTATGTGTTCTATTTTAAAAGCTTGTTCAATTATCCATTGTGTAAAATTTTTATCTTAAGAAAGCTGTCAGATAAAGTGGAGCAGAAAGTAAAGTATTTCCCTCTAAAATTAACCTTTTTCCTTCCAGACGTGTGAGTTGCAGCCAATCAGGAACCCGACAGCTTTGTTGTGATTTTGTTGTGGGGACACAGAGCCAACCAGAACACTACATTTGACAACGTAACATCAATTCAACAAGTGACGCCGTGATTATTCAAAAGCTGCAGCGCTTGAGACACGTCCTGTCAGTTGAGCCTTCGTTTACCTTTTGCAAGGTTCAGCAGGACGTAGGAGGTGCTGTCGGACTGCTGCAGGTCGTGGAGGATGGGCGGCGGGCTCGGTGTGGCCCGGTGGTGGGAGTGAGTCTGGACCACCAGCGTGCTTTGATCCGACACTCCTCCGAACTCCGACAGCGAGGGAGAAGTCTCCGGCTCATGGCTCAGGCCTCCGTCTGACGAGGAAACAGCAGCGTTTGATGCACAAGAAGTCCATAAATCATCAGAAAACTGTTGACGGGGTTTGACAAAGTGCACGCTATTGATTTATGGCACGAAGGTAGACGAGCAGACGTGGGCGCGTATCACAGATAAAAATACACCTTTAAAAACTGTGATGAGCAGAACATCTTTACATAGAATAGAGCTACAACTTTTGATTATTTCCTTGGTTAATCCAGCAGCTGTTTGGTCGATGAAGTGTCAGAAAATGGTCGATCGGGTGACAAATGCTTTGTTTTCGCCCAAGATTTTAAGTTTACAGTCACTGAGGAGGAAATAATCTAGAAAATATTCACATTTAAGAAGCTAGAAACAGAAAATATTTACTTTTTTCCCCGTCAAACCAATAAATCAATTATAAAAATGTGTAGCGTTATTTAATAAGACTATTAATTTAATAGTTGGCATCTGCTTGATCGATCTCTGCAGTTCTAACTTGGATAATAAATGAACTTCGTTCTTTCAGTTCCAAACTAAACATTAACTTGATCAGGCACACTTCTAACTCGAGTGTATCCTGAACTTTTAAACCAAATGATGATTTATTTTTCGCAGGGTAAACCTCTAAACCTTTGATCTCCTGGGCTCCTGTGTATGATAAACATGGTACAGCTCTCAAACTTATTTCACAACTGTCCAGTACTAAATACCTTCTAGTCTGACTCCCCCAGATGTAGACTCTGGGTATAGATCTGCCACTTCTGCAGCACATTTCATGCAGTTTTCTCCTCCCCTTCCACTACCTTTTACCGTTTTAAACATTTTCTTTGCTACAAGAAACAACCACCACCTCCACATGGAAAACGGCGAGTCTAGCAGAGGATTTGAATCATGCAAACGGCAGCTCTGCTCGGTTGTTTTGGCGATTTATCCATTTTAATGGCAACGCTCGGCTGCCTGACGCTATTCTGCAGAGGCACCGTGGCTGCACTGATAATTAGTCGATCGATTTAAGTAATTTTTTTAACAAACCAAGTCTAAATTTTCGGATTCCAGCTTCTTAGAACGAAAAAATGTTCTGGTTTATTTACTCCTCTGTGACAGTAAACTGAACATCTCCTTGGGGTTGTGGACCCTGCTGTTGGCGTGAATAAAACAGCTTCGGCGTGTGGCGACGGGACGAAGCGGCGAGTGTCTGCTGACCTGTGAGCTCCAACGGGCTGCACAGGGAGCTCTCAGCCGGAGTCAGCAGAGGCAGGCAGGAGTGTTTGGACTCCGAGTCCTCCAAACCCTGAACCAGCGGGATGGACGCGTTCTGCACAAACTGCACCAGCAGCTAAAGGGGACACAAACACAAGAGTCACAACTCAACACTTAACTCATTATTCTACTACACAGTGTTCTATGGCAAGCTTGACAACCTGGAATTAAAATGACAGAGATAAATGATGTACATCTTTTATTTCTGCTTACTTATTTTTACTTTTACCATCTATTGTACTTACATCTTATTGCTGTTCCATTAGGCACTGCATACATTCTCATGCAATATCTGGCACAAGAATTTCCTTTAGAATTAATCAAGTTCTATCTTATCTTAAGGTCATTTTAACTAGACATACCTAATCTGTGACTAGTCGGAGTCTTTAATTGAATACATAGCCAGTGAAAATGACAGTTACAAATATTTCAAATGTCTTAATGACTCATGTGAGGCTTCCCATCAGAAGCACTGGTCAAGGAAATCATTTCAACTGTCTTAGCAGAAGTAAGTAAGCTGCTGTGGTGAGTAAGACCGTGAGAAAACACAGCGAAACAGAAAGAGGTCAGCAGTGAGGAGTTTGTAGAGAGCAAAACCTCCGTTCGTCAGAGGCTTGTGGTCAACAGTTACTAAAACTTTGGCTTCAGGCCGCTCCGACGTGACGGTGAAACAGCTGTGATCGCGGTTGCAGTGTGATAGCATGTTTGATAAGCGAGCTGCCTCCCACATGCTGTAGATTCTGATGCATGACTGATATCTGCAACATGAGTTCGCCTCCTCAGTGCTCTAATTTAGGATATATGTAATTACATTTTTGAACAGTTTGACATTTCTTCAACAACCTGACCAGCTGACACTTAGTTTAGGAATCTAAAGCTGCAGATATCCACGATTCACACTGTGGATGTCAGTATTTTAATTGCAATAATCCGTAATGATAAACCCCACATACATGGAGGGTAACAGTGACATCATTTGTCCTGAAAGAAAGAAGACGTACAGTACTGTGAGAAAGTCTGGGGCCACCATTAGGTTTGTTGTTTTAGCAAAGTTATAATGAGCGTACATATGCATGTCTCGGTCTCGTTATATTTAGTGTGACCTCCGTTTGCACTCCTGGGTCGACAGTCTGAAAGTTTTCTTGAGTAATTTTGTGGTATATTATAGAAAGCTGCCTTCAGCACTTCCCAGAGTTCTTTTTTAGACCCAAACCATGACGGACTCTCCACCATGTTTCACCAGAGCCTCCAGAAACTCCCCTTTTCTACCTCTCTCCAACTCTTCCTGCCACATGTTGTCAGTGATGGGACTAAAACATTTCAGACTTGCATTCAGCGCAGGACTCTTTTTCCATTGATCTTCACTCCAATCTCTGGGAGCTTTTGCATATTTCAGAGTTTTAGCGCTGTTCCCTCCTACATAACAGTGGTTTCTTGGCTGCTACTCTTCCATAGAGGCAATTGATCAAACTTTTCCAGACTGAAGACGGATCCACTTGGCACCCAGATGAAGCTGCCAGATGTTGAGAGAGTTCTGCGCCGGACTTCTTCTGGTCTCTTAATGGAGAAACTCTAAGAAACTTTTCTAAGAAATGCTTATCCCAACAGCAGCTGGTCTATTCAACAAGACCAGAGACCCCAACTGACAATGACTCAATGTCTTACATTCAGACACAGCTTTTAAACAGAAATCTTATTATCCCTGTGCACATTTCACGCTTCATACGGTGTGACAGACAGACACTTCCAGGTGAATAATTTGCACATTCCTGCACGATCTGTACAGCTGCCTGACTGCAAATATTTTTATTACATTTAATAAAATGACATTGACTCGCTGCGTTTCCTTGTGTAAAAAACCTACTTGACTATTAAACGGATTCTTATTCTAAATACTTCATCTGAAGTGTCTCGTTGGTTTCGATTTGCCTCACAGAGGAGAAGCACAGAGAATAAATCAGACACTTTTGACATGTCTTGAATGAAAGCTGGCAGAATATTAGTGCAGTAAATGTCTTATTGTCTGCCCACATTAAAGGAAGGTCACACTAAACACTAAATTAGAAGAGCTTTTTCCCATTTGTTGTGTGTGTTTTTAGTACTGTGTACACATATTCTTGCTGCAGAGACTTTAAGGTCACTCTAACCTTGTTCAAACAACAAACCTCACTGACAACAAACTGTGCTGCACATATCTGACGTGTTCTTTTCAACCAGGAAGAATTCAATTACAGATATCCAGTCTATCATTTAAAAGATTAGACATCTTGCCGCCGGTGTTGTGCCTCTGCAATAAAGATGGAGCGTGAGGATGAATGGTTACCTCTGGTTTGGAGTCGAGCTCATCAGAAAGCATGGGTCACCCTGTGTGGAACCTGTGGAGCACAAACATTACTCACTAGTGCACTCACGTTTCCACTACAACCGGTTCAAGTTCCAGTCCAAACAGTACACACCTCGAATTTGACCTGCTAAAAAGTGACAGTGTGAGTCGGTCATGAGCCGCAGGTCATCTTTGAGTCATCACACGAGCTCTGCGGGCAACAACAGGACAAAACGTCAAACTGACAGTTAGCTCTGCTAGCCGGCGACACGCTGCGACTTTGACAATTACTGACAAGAAAGCAGCCGGTTGAATAAAGCAGCTAAACGCGGCAGCAGTTCGACAGCATCAAACTGTTTTGGATGGAGCAGGCAGCTAGTTAAGTCAGCTAGCAGGGGTTAGCAGCACAGAACTAGCTACCGGGGCTAGTTTCACAAATGCTAGCCGCCCGCTGATTAAATATGGCCGCGAACGACACACCGAGCGTCTGTTTGACTCCGTTAAACCTCCGGTGACACGAAACTAATTACTTTACCTGGTAATAGTCGTCACAGCGTCAGAGAGTAACTTAGCTGGTTAATTGTCTCCAAACAGAAGAGTAGCAGGTTTGTTCTACGGAGGCTCGGAGGGAACAACAACAACACTTCCGCGTTTTCCGGAAAAAAGTGCGTCACCGGCGCCACCCAGCGGCCACAGCTGGAACCAAACCGCCAATTCACTGTCAGTCACACAGGTGTTGACTAGAATGATGAGCTTTAATTAACATTAAATGCAATTTAAAGGTAATTATATACATGTTCTAACATTAATTGAAGAAAATATTGGTATACAATAAGATTTTACGTTTGTATTTCATTTTTATATCTCTAATTCTTATTAGTATTACATCTGAATGTATGCACATTTTTATTGATGTAATTTTGACATTCTTCATGTATTTGATTTCTATTTTATTAAATTTTATGCAGGCTGCTACCTATGCAAGAATACAAAAATCTGTGCTATACTAAAGTGTGATATTGATGTTTTTCCACATTTGGAGGAAACTGCAATATCTGAATTTCTACATGTATAAAAATTAATAAAATAGAAGTTTAGAGGGAAAATCAGTATTTGGTGGAGCTGTTAACAATTAATAGACACATGAAAGGTGGGCCAGACTACACACTGATTTTTGAGTTGTATTTTAAAGGTATTCAGTGTCAAATTTTCACCTTAAAAAAGCTGTCAGATGAATGTTGTGGAGTAGAAAAAACAATATATCTGTCTAAAATGAAGTGGAATAAATTGAAATACTCAAGTAAAAGTACAAGTAATTCAAACTTAAGTAAATGTAATTATTTACTTCCCTCCACTGGAAAAGCAAAGACTTCTGTTTACCTACAATTTTCTTCAGTTTCTGTTTTTTAATCTGTACTTTAACCAAGATGCAGCCATTAACGTTTCCCCCCACATGCTACTGAACATAATATTTGAAGTAACTCTGAACTACCAAAACAAACAAGGCGGTTCAAATCAAATCCAACGACAAAATCTTCTTTGGAATGACATTTATTACACAAGCAATGAGTCTCTACTCTAATAAAATGTACAAAAAGAGCATTTTACATCAAACCTTTTCTCATATTATTGATTTTTGATTGATATAGCTGATGTGTTCTTATTTACGTCCGCAGGTTTTACATCTACAAGACAATAAACTCATCCATACATTGTTAGAAAAGAAAAAAAAAAAACAGAAAAAAAAGATTGCGAGCAAACCACATTACATTCAGTCTGCACGATTCCACTCAATTAATCCCATTACAATTCCTTTGTTTCACATAAATGAACAATTATTTGGGCAAATTATACCTTTTGTAGATCACTATTGCTGCTGTACGACACCTGAAAACGTGTTGGAAATAAAAGAAGGCAGACTAAAGAGCACTGAGAGATCAAAGCTGCCGATGTTTAGAAAGGTGGAAAATCCAGTGTTACAAAACGTACAATAAGTGTCCTACTGCTCATGCAAAACTAGTGTGAACTCTGCTAAAAAAAAAAAAGTGCAGCCACATAACAGCATCATGCAACAACAACAGCACGTAGCATCGTATAACAACAGCAGCTTACGGTACAGTTGAGTCAATAAACAGTCGATCAAATGAATAGAATCCGGAAAAGAAGCTGCATGGATCCAGATTTCAGGTTACAGTGAGCGGAGGGTCAGAATCTGTAATAAAAGAACGTACCTGAAGGCAGCAAATGAGTAAAACTCTTAGAAAAGGTCGACATCGACAGAGTCGTTGTGCTGTTTTTAACCAAAACCTCACTAATTGTTCCACTTGTGGTAAACCAGCATCAAAACAGCGAGATCTAGTTTCAGCAGAAAGCTGCAGAACTTTGATTTTTTTTTGCGTTTTCATGTTAAAGCACAGCATCAACATCAATCCCAACTATATTATGCAGCTGTGTGTCGGACTGAGGAAGAACAGTTCAAGGAAATGAAGCTCAGTTAAATGTGTGAGACGTGTTGTTTGTCCAAGAAATTAAACCTTATTCAAAAAAAACCAGGGACATTTTTATCAGTGGTAACTCCTGCAGTCAAAAGAGCATCCGTCTGTGGCCACAGCCTCGCCGCTCGAGTGTTTTAATAAGGCCTTTGTTAAGGACACATGGTACTTAGACAAATTATTCCTCTATTACAGCAACAGCAGCGCAGATAATTACAGCCCGAAGAAATAAAACCACAATATTCTGTATTTTCTTAATGCTTTAAAAGTTATTTAGCAAAAGTGTACAACTGAGATTAAGAGATGCGTAGTAGAGCTGCAACGACTGACTAGTTCATCAAATTAATCACCAACCATTCTGAGTATATTTTAACAGAAACAAGTCTCTGATTCCAGCTTCTTAAATGTTTCTGGTTTATCTTTGGACAAAACAAAACATTTGTCATCTTCAGCTTTGGGAAACACTAAATCAACATTTTTTGCACCACAGAAATTCATCAACAATGAAAATAATCATTAGTTGCAGCTCTAATACGCAGCGTGAAATATGAAAAGCAAATAATACAACTGAGGATTGTGTTGCCACTTTGCAACTGCATATTTGAATAAAGAAGCCAAACAACGTCCACGATGCAGGACATGTTATGTAAGAATTTGCATTTTCCTGCCATTTGTAAAACATGTCATTATCACACAAAAACTCATTTGTAAATGCACCGCGGGTCTTCTGAACAGCCGCTGGATTTAAACCACTCGATACGTTGCACTTGTTTAACTTTACAGAGCAGAAGGCTCCACAGCGCGACTGAAAAACGTATCGGTGTGAAACTGAGCCGCGGCTCTCATTAGCCCGAACTGGGCTCATTATAAGTGGAAGACACAAGGAGCTCGTTTAAGATACAGCGAGGCAGAGTTGATGACAGATTACGCAAGTCAGGAATTTCATTTGGAGCCAAAGTAACTTCAAAACCCAAATTCGACTCTATAAATAGTCGCCTCGAGTACAAAAGGCTTCCAACACGAGACTCAAAAGAAGGAGCTTAAAACTGTTGCATGTTACGGCTCAGGACTGCCACAAAAACAGGTAGAGAAAGTGGAATTGTTTTTTTACATGAGCTAGGAAGGCTTCTGCCAAAACTTTAAAGCGTCTCTGGATTGTAACTCAGGCAGAGAAAACAGACTTTTGTGGTCAGTTATACGACCGCAATAACCACAGAGATGCTGGGAGGGGAGATAATGAGCAGAAAGGACTGTACAATGCGTCCGAGGCTGTTTTTGCTGACGGCGAAACTGGTGCACTGCAGTAAAGGAACTGGGTGGAGTAGTTCGGCTGACCTCAAACTTCTTCAGCGCAACCTCAAACTATCAGCAGGAGCAGCGAATAGCCACAGTTAACTCACAATAAGAGCTGGTTTGGGAGCGTCTCAAAAACTAAAATCGATCGTCTGTCCTCTAAAGAGTCTCAAACATTGTTGGCGAGTCAGTCTGCGATTAAAACACATTGAAGTTCTTCACGGCGCTCCAAATGAATAAATACTTGAGAGATCTGCATTTCAGAAAACCCACAGTTCATTCGCAAAATAAGCTCCAAACGTTGCAAATTAAAAACTCTTAAATGGTCTTGATGTGCATTAGTTTAAACAGCATGCGAGAATATAAACACAGATAAAGTATCCCTTAATTACAAAGTTCCTCATGAGCCTTTAAAGTCAGCTTAAGCACAGCAAGCATTGTACAAAATCACCACATCAAACATCATTAAAAGGCTTAATATAATACAGAATATGTAAAAAAAAAAAAAGTTTAAGATCTAGGAAACTACTCGTAGTAAAAACAAATAACTATGAAGTCGTTAGAGCTGCAACAATTAGTCAATTTGAGTCATTTAAGAAGGAAAAAAGTCTAAAATATTTGACTTAAGCTTCTTAAATGTGAATATTTTGTGGTTTTTTTCTTCCTCTATTACAGTAAACTGAATATATTTGGGTGGTGGACAAAACAGTTGTGGTTTTATTGGACCAATTTTTGCCATTTTCTGATATATTTTCTGATATCAAACAAATAATTGAGAAAATAATCCACACTGGAAATAGTAGTTAGTTGCAGCCCTAACGTGTATAAACCAGCAGTGTGCTTACGACGACTCGCAATGCTCTTCATGTACGATACTCACAACATGAACACTTCTCCTGTCCACCCTAAATGAGCTACAGTTTCATAGCTGCCAGTAAATTCTTTAGAATACTTTAGTGCAAATGCAAAGTTCTGCGACATACATTGGGTTTGGATATTAAGGCCATAATTTAAAAACATGAAAAGTTATTAATGAAGTATCCTACTACTCAACAGCTGTTTTGTATTTGTAATTAAAAAAAACAAAAAAAACTGGGACTTAAGAGGCCCAAAGTTGATGCACAATGACTGGTCTTCTGGTCGTAAGTTCACATAAAAGTACGCTTCAAACAGACGTAAACAGAAAAGAGCTCAGAACAGAAATAAAAATGTCTGCACTTGAAGTTAGTTCGACAACATCGGCACGTTAAATTACACCCATGTGTATATTAAAAAACACACACACACACACACACGCACACAAAACCAGATGAAAGAAGTCATACACGAGTTACTGATAAATATGGTTTAACTACAGGAAACACCCTTTACAATGGGATGTTGTTAGGGAAGCATCTAAATGGCTATTATGAGCTTCACTTCCAGCCAGTTTGCTCAGGAACATCTGCCATCAACATGATGGGAACGCTCAAGTTGAGACCAAATCTTTCAACTCGAGTTTTAAAATGCAGCAGGTGTGAAAGACGCTTTAGGCACGTTTGTCTGTTTAGATGCTGACCAGCTATGAGCACATTCAATATCTCCTTAATTCTGTCGTAATTATAGATTTTACACATCTGGAACTGCTGCGTGAAGTCAATTGGATTCTATTTTTACTGTTAAGCAACAAATCAGTGGAGCTTCTTGGAAAAGAAAAACAAACACCTGTAGAAACAACAGAAATGTTCGCCTGCTTCAGTCTAACGTAATGAGACATTCTGCTGTCAGAATCACTCAACTTTATCCCATCTTGGATGAAAACGCTTCCTCTCACGTGCTGCACAGTTTAAACATCCAGTCTCGGGGGTTAAAATTATGCTTTGAGATGCTGCGCCTGCATTGTGCATTTTAGCAAAAAGAGAAAATTTGTTCACACTTTAGATCCAAACGTCTCCGAGCTTGCGGGTCTTGAGCAATCGACTCAAGTGCAGCACAGGGGCAGCTTCAGTGGAAGAGATCCAGTCCGGCTCAGTGTGGTCGAACAGAAAGCTGTGGTTCTGGCCTTATTTGGTCCCTGACGCACCAAGCCAACAGCACAGCTCATCGGGTGACTACTGAACTCTCTGAATAAGCTGCGAAGCTCTCTGACCGACCCAGCAAACACAACTGTATATATAAAACAAAACGCTGTTGTTCTTTTGGCCTCGGCTTTTGTTTTTCCAGAAGCAAACAGCGCTGGCATCAGAGTGCATCAAAGCAAAGTCAGGGGTTTTCCCACATGGAGGATTTTTTTTTTTTTGGCAGATCCACAAGAAAATGAGAGAAATAAGTCCTGTTTTAAATTTGGATTCCATATACTGGAGCATAATAGACATTTTTGTCTAAATCAATCATACATATTGTTGGGTATAGTCAGCAAGAAAAAACCCTGAATGTACTCAGAAGTCTGTTTGAAGTGGTATGCTGAGTTAACAATAGCCCTGTTTCCCTATAACTGGAGATCTGTATTGAAAGTTTGAAATGTCGCAAAAAAAAAACTTAATTAAGAAAAGCAGGCTTCGTTTTGTTGCTGCTTTAGAGCGAATAAATTGGGCTGTGCAGTGTCACGTGAAGTTGGATGTACGCCACACAGTAATAATGAACAGAGTAAAAGTAGATGGACATAAAACCAGTTGTTTGCCAACTCTTAATAAAAAAAACGTGAGTTGAATAGATGCACAGAACTTTGGCCATCGAGACCATAAAAATGAAGGGAAGTATTCAGGAACTCTTGTAAATCTGCAGACTCTAAAAGTGCAGTTTAATATGTGCCATGTCAACAGTTATTCAAAAAAGGTGCTTGAAAAAAGTGCATTATTTTATTTCCCTCCTCAAAAGTCTAAAAGCACCTGAAGTGTAAAAACTTTAGTTTTTTTTAATGCAAATTTCCAAACTTTGCCGTCTCCATGAAGTTTGTCTAATGCAGAACTTCAACATATATTCTGGAAACACTTGCAAATCTAGTGCACTGTGATACTAGTGCAGCTTTCTTTGCTTGTCTTTCCTTTGTTTTATCTGGATTACAAACAGACTGCTGACTTAACAGGTCTCTTCTTGCAGGCGTGGAACATATGTGCATGTTGGTGGTCAACCGGCCGCCACCTGCGCTCTTACTATGAGCTCGGGTGTAACTTTTACCAGAAGACGCGCAGCAACAAAAAGTCTGCACTCGATTATTTTTTTTTTAGGTTGGCTTGGTGTGTCAGGGCCTGGAGGCAGCCAAAATGTAGGCCACAGCACTCTGTCTGTCCAAGTGTCGGGGGGTTGGGTGTGTTGTGGAGCACATTACTCGTGGTCCATCTGTTTCAGCACGCGACATCCCCCCCCCAACCCCGGCCTTCGTTTCCATCTCAGACTAAAGGATTACTGTCTAGCACTAGTCTGGGTCTAATCTGCTTTCGAGCCGGTCTGAACAGCTCTCTCCTTCTCTTTCTCCCGGTCCTCCTCCTGAAGACTGGCCTGCAGTTTCACACAGATGCTGGAGTCGCCGCTCCGCAGGGCCTGAAGGAAGAGGTCCGTGTGCTCCTTCAGCCGGTCCAGGTCGGTCTGGGTGCGTCGGTTCTGTCGGAGGAGCTCCTTGGTGCGCAGCGTGATGTCCAGCAGGCCAGACTTGCTCAGGATGTTGTAGGTGTTGCAGAAGCGCTTCCTCTTTGTATCGGCTTCATTGTCATTGAGGTTAAAATCTCCTGCGGAGATGTTCTCTTGGGTCCGAAGACCACCAGGGTTCTTGAAGCCCGTTATTGAAGAGAACGAGAGGGAGGTCATGAAATCCTCCTGGCTCAGAGCTGACGGAGGCCTCTCCCTGGCTGGACTGCTGCTGGCTTCTGTTGTGGGGATGGACAGTCGGCTCTGCAGCAGAGGAGACACGCTGCTGGGGGGAGCAGGAAGACTGGGGGTGGTCGAACCAGAGTTACCAGCACCGCCACCTGCACTTCTCTGCTGCTTCTCTTTCTGACAGTGTTCCCGATGGCTGGAGGTCAAAGTGCTACATTTCTCTGACCCTGATGACGAAGATGAAGAGAAAGAATAAGTAGAAGAGGAGGATGATGAAGAGGAGGAGGAAGATGAAGAAGCAGTTCCTCTCCCTGAGGAGCTAGAGCTGTCCCCGGGATGCGGTGCGATCTTGGGGTAGGACTTCAGGATTGGAAGATACTTCTTGGGGCGTCTGTGTCTTGAGGTGGCCTCTTTGGAGGCAGGGGAAGCTTGACGAGAAACCATCGGCTGGAGAAAGACCACCTGAGGCTGCTGAACCACCTCCACTGCGGGACTGAACCCCCACGGCTTCAGAGCAGGAGGATTATCTGAAGGCTGAAAAGGCAAAATGAAGAGCTTTGAAAGTCAGAACACAGCAGTCTTGCCATGGATACATAGCAGCTTTCCTATGATAACCAATTCCTCTTTTGAATATTCATGAGACAAATGTCACCACGAGCAGAGACTCCAGTCTGCAGAGGAGTTACAGGCATTCTCCTGTGAAACCACAGAACTACGCTGCACAGTCACCACATGAAGTTTCCCTTTCACTTCCTCTGTAGCTCTCTTGCTCACTTCTATACATCAGTTCAGGTTTTGCTTTCTCTGGAGACACTGACATGTTTTTGCAGACCAATACCCCTGAATAAATTTTCATCTATAACAGAGTCGCCTGGTGACTACAGCTGACCGTTGTCTGACTCGCAGGCTAGAGGAGTCGGATGATGAGCCCTGGCTTTTATTCAGAAACACACATAGGTTTGACCCAATCAGTGTCTCAGAACTGATTATTTCTACTAACATAAACTACTAAAAAAGTAACTAGGTTAGAGAGGCACAAACACAATTGAACCTATTAGATTTTCCTGCATACAGAATTTTTTGGTGACCCTTAAAAAAGGTCCCATATGTTGAAAATCCATTTTTATTGTTTTGTGGTTGTCAAGTTACAAAGATGTTGACATTCTCAAGCTCCTGCCACAACTAGTTAGTCTCCCACTTTTACAAGGGAGTAAGAATTTGACCTATGTAACAGCTGAGGCTTTCAATCACAGACACTGACCGTAGGTACTACCTGATGGGGGCGGGAACAGCAGCACCTCATTGGTTTTAGGGGCAAAACAGCTGGTTTGGAAGAGCTCTAAAACCAGGGGTTATAGTGTCATGCCAAAATGAACCATCTCTGCAGTGTTTGTGAACTGAATAAGTGAAAGACACACCCTGGAGGCATGTAAGACTTCGATTAGTTTGCTAAAAAGAAGCACAAAATTAGATCTTTAAGGAGGTTTTAAGTGTCCCCGAAGAGATTTTAACAGGCACTAAAGGAAAATCTCCAACCTAAAAATGATAAAAACTGAGGATACTCTGTATTTGAACCAGTTTTGTTCAATGGGGTTGCATTTATTGTAGCACAACAGACACTTTTGTCTATCAAATAGCTAGAAAAAACCCAGTAAAATACATAGGTTTCTGGAGACTCGTTGCCTTTATGCACGCAGACTGATCTAACTGTGGTGCGTATTCTCCTCCCAACAGGCCCATTCTGAGCAGAAAAAAACCCAGATGCTTTGAAGTTACAATTACCTTTCAACAGAAGCAGCACTGTAAACAGTGTTTTATGATAAAAACCATGTTGGAGGTAGGCCATTCCATTTTATCAACAAAAATTAAAGCGTTTAGCGGATAGAAGTGAGTTTAATTCAGTGAAAGTGCACAAGAGGGATCCACTCATCAAAATATTTGTGACCAAAATCTTTGTCATAAAAGCTTAAATAACCAACTGCAGAGGTATAAATTAAGTAAGCTCTTTCTTTATATAAAATTTATTTGGATTTGAGTTTGAGCACGTGTGCTGCTGCTGCTGAGACTAAACGTTAACAGCGTTTAGTGTCACCCCTGTGTGAATGGTCAGTCTTTTTTATGGTGGCGCATTCCAGGCAGTTGTGACTCGACCGCCACATGCAAGTTAAACAGGAACAGTAAAACTGGACCACAGCTTTCCTGTTTTGACCTGCCTGAAAGGAAAGAACCTCCGATGCGAAGCAGAGGGGTAATTCATCCACACACATAATTTTATACACTGAGATTTTATGTTTTCAAAGTACAGCTGTCTCGTGTTACCTGTTTGAGAAGAACGTTGTTCATGATGATCATGGGGGAGAGGCTGGAGTAGGAGCCTCCCACCACAGCCAGCTGAGAAGGCTGGGGCCCCGAGCCAGACGTCTGCGGCCCCTGAACATGTTGGGGTGAATCCTCAGAGTCTGTGGTGTCCATCGTGCTGAAGTGCTCCGAGCTCGCATCTACAGGTCAGACAGAGGAGTAACCGGGGTTTTTAATAACGTGGCGGCTCATAATCGCAGCACATAAAGCTGTGGCGAGAAGAGTGGTCGAACCTGAGAATCCGGAGTCTCTCTCTGAATCGACGCGGGAGTCTCCAGACTTCATGATGCGTGGCCTGTTCACCGCCCTTGAGTGGGTCTCTGCCTTCCTCTTGGTGCTCATCTTCGTCGTGCTGCACTGACAATGTCCTCGGCTCACGAAACTACATGAGCAAATGAAAAACTACAGCTGGGAATTAAACAGCACTAAGACTCCCTTTTCACATTAACAACACTGATATTTAGAGAAGTGAGACTATGGTACAAAATCAATACCATAAAACTTGATGCTACTTGTTTTCTGTGGCACTAAAATGATCAGAAGTACCACAGCTGTCACAGTTAGCCTGCTGGAGATAAGGATTTCTCCAAAATGGTGACAGACAAAACTAAGTTGTACTAAGTTATAGATGACCAAAGCTATAGACGGTGGTGCATTCGGAAAGAAACACCTCAAACATATTCAAGCAACCCAAAGAAAACATCAAAAGCATCCAAGTTTATACACAGAATTCAAGCTGAGAGTTGCAGTTGTGTCTTTATATCAACATGTCATCACAATGTTCAAATTACTGCTACTGTTTGAGAAAAGCAGCACATTTAGGCGAACACAGCAATGGCTCATAATGTGACCTGAGTGCTCTAAAGCTTCTCAAAGCTCACAAAATATGACAAAAACTCACATAAAAAGTCCTCACAAGGAAACTGGACGAGTGAGTTTCAGAACACAGCATTGTTTGTTTAGCTACACCCCAATGTTTTTAATAATGCTCAAATGTGCTAGACTATTATTTGCATCTTTTTTTTTCCATACATCAGGCAGCTGGACAATGCAGGAGCAATAATATGCCTTCTGATATTATTTACTTTGATATTTAATTAACTGTTAATTAAAAGGTTTGTGTTTTATGATTTAAATTTGAATATTTTCTGCTGTATTTCCACCTCTATGGCAGTAAACTGAATATCTTTGAGTTGAGTTGGATAAAACAAGATATTTGAGGACGTCATTTTGGGCTTTGGGAAATACAGGTTGACATTTTTTTAACCATTTTCTGATATATTAGTCCAAACAACTGACCAATTAGGAAAATATTCAACAGATTAATGGATACTAAAAATAATCAGCCCTATTTGAAAGACTGTTTTATTGGGATATTTTTTTTTAGTGGTATCAAATTTGGCATTGAGAATTGTAGAATTTAAGTAGCACTGGTACCGGCTACCAAATTTCTGGTATTGTGACAAATTTGGTTTTCAGCTACAGTTGGGCAACGTTATCCTGGTTTGGCTGCTTCACAGTTTATCTGCCCCTTAGTAAACTATTAAAGTGAACAACGAAAGCCTTGATTATTACTGAAGCCCGACTGCTGTGCTATTATTTGCTGATTTTAACTGGCTGATGTCGGCCTTTCACAGATAAATTGGTATCAACGTACACGTTGTCCAACATGCGCCGATATGAAAACTATGTTTTTACAAAACATAATGCAGAAAAAGATGGTTGGGGTCACTCAGAAATCATATAGTTTGTCTAGCAGAGTGGCTCTGACGCTACCAAAGTCTCAGCACCGACTGCAGCACATGTGTAACGATATAAACACAACATGCAACATTTAATTAAACTCTACCTATTCATTTTAACATAGGGGGATAATTACTTGCTGTTTCAACACACAGCATCTCCAAAGCAGAACGGACGCCTTGAACCAACCAAGCATGGACTACATTAGAAATGATGATCTGCAGATCAAGAGTGGGGTCTGATACTAGAAATCACATCAATTTATGAGTGTGTCGGACATGTCAAAGCAGAACAACATGTGTCAGATTGTCTGTCAAACCACTCTGGCTGAAAAATTTCTCAGACAATAAACGGTGGCGTTAAATGCCAGGCTGCGGCCCTCGTTGACGTGCTGCATCTTGCATGCCAACAGCTCATTGTCGTCTTTTCTTGTCATTTGTGTCATCGTGTTATTCGAGTAGACTGCATTATAAGGTGGCCTTTTATAGTCAGTGGTCAAAAGAGTGTCTGTGTTCTGGTCATGCCATCTGATCATTGTCCTTTAAAGCAACACCTGACAAAGCAAAAAAAAAAAACTCTTTTCCAACCATAATTACAGAACTTAAGTTATGATGTTTTTCTCTGAGTCAGTCAGTGTTGCTGACTACGCATCACAACTGAGCAGAGCGTGGTGTCTCTCCAGGTACTAATTCAACTGTCAATATGAAAACTTGTTTGTACAAAACATTATGCACAGAACGATGGTTGGGGGTAATTGGAAGTTGTTTCATCACATAGTTTGCTTAGCAGAGTGGGTTTGACTTTATTATTTACATTACTCAGCATTGTCTGCAGCACATGCAGCAGAGCACTTATTACATTTGCTGCAGAGTCCAGCCTGATAAGGTGCAAAGTGGTTTGAGATACACTGCTGGAAAGTTGTTAACGATGACCCTACCACTTTCTCTTTTCAGTACAACTCTAACATACAGTATAAATGAGCAATGTCCTATTTTTTTCACTTCCTGTGATCAGAATTGGCCCCAAAAAAATCCAGTATCAGTCGAGCTTGTTTGGCGTTCATTATATTTTACAACACCTAACATGTCCACCATCGTCTAGGTTTGTCTGATTAACCCAAATGAACAAAACACACCAGAAAACGTAGCTAAAATATAAAGTTGGCCGACTAGACAAAGTTAACGCATTCAGTTGATAGCTTGATGAGGCTAACGTACGTGTTCGCTACCACAAACGTACTTTAGCTTGGCATTTAAAGGTAGTTAATACACGCTGGGTAAAGTTGAGTTGCACATTTGAGCTAATTAGACAAAAAACAACTTTAAAAATACAAAATAAAATGCGAACCGTGAGTGTAGTTATGCTCCGGTTAGCTTTGGCTGGCTAACTTGGACTCAAGTTAAATGAGAAGCTAACGTTGGAGCGTTAACTCAGTACAGAATATATAAACACAAAAAAAAACATCACAAAATGGCCGAAAAACACAACAAATAACACACGTACTTTCTCCCTGGTGCTGCTCCGACGACGAGTTTTCAAAGCTGGCCGATACGAGCTTGCATCCGGGTCGAGTTTCACGGCTACGTCTCGGTGACTTGTTCCTTCGCTGTGTCCGTCGCTGCTGCTGCCGAGCTCCGTCGCTGAGAACTCGGTGTTCCACGGTACTGTACACGAGACCGCCGGCCCCTCCCCTGCCCGCTCGGTCACATGCGGACCACGGTGGCAGCAGCCGTCAGCGACAGCGGTCCAAACGTCCTCCGAGGGCTCCGAAACGGAAAGTGGGCTATCTGGGGTGCACGGACGTCCTCTCCGTTCACCTCCCGACCCTCGTTCACGGACACAAACCTGCGAGAAGCGGAGTTATTCTGTACAAACGTTCTTCCATATTTGGAAGTTGGGGGCGTAGTTATCTCCGGAGTACCAGCTACGTCACATTCCTCACGCCGCTACGTCCGCCCACCTGACAGCTCTCCCGGCTCCTGATTGGCCGGAGCCGCCAGCAGCTAAAAAACGTGACTGCTGCCAAATGTGTGGCAAGTTAAGGACATTGTGTTCGCGGTGCAGTCGGAGGTGTACAGTACAACAGACATCTCAAATGTACCGCCGGGAAATCCAGTGACGTGAGAGCTCCTGGTGCATTACATAACAGCATGGTTGGCCCGCAGCTAACCCAAGCAGAGCGAGTCTTGTCAGCTGCATGTTTAAAGAAGTAAACAAAAAAAAAAAACGCTGGCACTGGGAACAAAACGTCCTCACATGCATGCAGGCATGCTGCATTGAGCTTTACATCCAGCTCCCCTCCATGCTGAGGATGAGGTAGTGAAAGTGTGCACAGGGAGAGAAAAGTACAGTAAGAGGAGCATGACCAGGCCTTGAGAAACAGTCCCTACACCCATTGGAAAACATCACACCACTAAATATTTGCAAAAAAAAAAGAAATTCATGAGTTCACAAGTATGCCTGGGGAGCTCGGTCATCCTGTTTTATGAAATACGATATGAAGAAGCTTTGCGGTTAAATGTAACCACACCTCGACACATGGGTGTGGAGCCTGTTTGAACGTAGGGGGCAGAGTGTGTAATTGTATCACCTAACAATAAGAAGATTACCTCTAAGCCCAACAGTGAGGGACTCTAAAACTAACACTTTAAAATTACTACATTGAAAATACCCACAGTATAAAGTCATTGTACAGCAGGTGTTTATATGTCTATCTTTACTTCTCGATGACAGACTCTAACTGCATGGAGGATGCCAAATTCCTGGAGATTTTCAGTCATTTTTACTTAGACTTTTTTTTTTTAGTTGCTCTTTGCTGGATAACTCACACTACCTTTATCTTTAAAACACATCATATTGGAGTTAAGTCAGCAAACATACTTGTCCAGGTCATTGCTTTAACTATATTCCTCTTTAGAAACGTTTGTGTGATTTGTATTTTTAGCATTCTGCAATATTCCTTTTCTGTCAAACTTGTGCAGACTGAAAGTCATCTTGTCGGCCAGTATTTTTGGTTTATCCAGGACTATTTATTCACTGTGGCGGTCCTGGTCAGGTTCACGCCAAGCATGCTGGACTCCATCTGAGCCCAACAAATTTATCTTCCTCTGACCAAATAATGTGCTCCCAATATTCATCACGGCTCTTTTCATGTTCTTAATCAAAGTTTCATCTTTTGTGCCAAAGAGCAAGCAAGGTTTTTTTTTTCCTATCGCTCAGTCTCTAAAGGTTGATATCACGAAGCGTCCTTCACACCGTCTGAGCCTTTACAGATAGTCCATTTTCCACAGATAACCTCTGTGATAAGTCTAAAGCAGCTGCCGTCTGTTTTTCACAGCTAGATTGTAAAAGTAGTTCACCTTCCATTGACCACTGCAGCTCTGATTAGAGGTACTATGGCTCGTCTATACCTCCTGATTGCTGCTGTAGCTGTGTTTCATTGATTTCTACTTAGTCCCTGATCATTCTGTATCCTTTTTCCATTTCTGGGAAGTCTCACGATCAGATTGTTCAATTTCTCTGGAAATTCCTTTTCACGTGGAGCCATGATGTAGACATGCAAACAGAAACAGCCCATCAGTCCAAAAACTGTTCACAGCTCAGTTTAAAATCACATTCATGCAGTTAGGCTGATTGGAAATCACATATGTGCTCAGTTTTGTATCATAGAACCAGTTTTCTAATCACAGGTGTATTCACTTTTGCTGCATTCAATTGTAAAGTCTTTGTTTTTGATTGTCCGTAAGAGAAAAAAGTAAATTTTCTAAACCTTTAGTGACGTACCTCTGCATCCCCCTTAAAATCTTTGCCTGTGTCTCTATCATTCCACGTGTGTCTGTGAACGCAATGCAAATCAGTGGCTAACAATAACCCCTTGTGCTGTGCTAACTGCTTTTTGCCACCGAGCTGGGTCGGATGAAGAGTTCAGTGTCCTCGCACGGTGCCGACCACAATGATCCACAAATGCAAATGTAGAGAAGACAGAGGCTCCTTGTAATTGGAGTGTATTTTATTTCAATACCGTATTATGCCTCATAATTAGGCAGAATGCTCATAAAAATATGAAAATTACAAATTATATACAAAAGGTCACACAGATGACGTCTTTCCTTCATTAGAACAGAACCGGTGTCTCAACAGTGTAAACATAGAGTCATGCAGAAGGCTTCTGGCCCCTCTGTGAATGTCCCCTTTGATTTGACAGTTAATGAGTGAACACTTAGGAATAGACGGAGGATTTAATCCTTTCCCCTGGCAACTGAAAAGCTCAAAACATTCCATTATCTCTGTGTCTACTCTGTATCTGTTCTCAAAGCCTCAAACAAGAACAGACAGATTTAAAAATAAAACTGACATTGGATTTGGTCCAAGAAAAAAAAGAAAAAAAAAAGCATTCAGGGCCAAAAGGTGTCTGCAGACATACCAACAAGTGACAAATTAAAGGAAATACCTGAACCCTTGACCCCGACAGGGAAGGGATCCGGTGGCTCTGTTGGGCTGTGGGGAGCATTTTACTGGCAGGGTTTGAGCCAACTTGTTCCCAGCTAATCGATAAAAAGTTGTTCTGACTGATCACATTTATCCTGTGATGGAACATTTCTATCCTGATGGCAGCGGTCTGTTCCATTCACAGGACATGTGAATCATGTACCAGCCATCCAGGTCATGGTCGCTTCAGTGGGAGCCTCAGTAAAAAGCAAGTCAAGCAGAGTTCCAGAGACTTGGAGAGCAATGGTTTTTCCTTTAATTTGTTAACCGTTTGTATATATTTATTTGCTCTGATAAATAATCTAAAAAGAAAAGAAGAAGAAAGTCTTCCTGGAAGCAGAGTTTTGTGCAGACAGAAGAGTCAGATATGATCAGTGCATATGTGTCGCGTCTCCAAGGTCTCGCCTCCTAATTCAGTGGGGGTTTATCTTGTTTTGAGGGAACTGGCACCTGAGAAGACAAAAATAAACCATCTTTTTAACCGACATAACCCAACTCAGCTGCAAAGTTCAGTTTTCATGAGCTGCAATAAAACCGTGAATATTAAACCAGAGACATGTAGACTATATTGAACAGTGTGTAAACCTGATTCAGACACCAAAATGAGAAGAATCAGTAAATAGCTTGACAATTCTGACAACTTGTTTAAGTTATCACACGCTGTTAAAAAAAAATCTGTTAACAAATGGTAAAGATCTGGCAACAAGGGTGCATAAAAAATACTTTGGAATACTGTAACATTCAAAAACTGTAATAACGGTGAAAATAACTGCAAATGTTGTTAAAATAAAATAGTAAAAATAGTGTATTTTACAGTCAATTAGTGGGAAAAATGCTGTAGATGTTTATTTATGCTTGTTTTTAAACTAGCTGTTCTATTTTTTTGTCCCTTTTTTACTGTATTACCTAAAAGACATTAAGAAAACTACAAATTAGCACTTAATTAAATACATGGTTGCAAGATTCAATTAAAAAAAAAGGTATTAGATGAAAGAAATCAAAATGTCTCACTTTTGCAACATGTCTAAGATGAAGAAATGATGAAGTGTTTTAAATTTTAGGGCACTTGTATAACATATCTGAGCAGAAACCATCCAAAAACTTGAAAATCTTGGTTTGCATCTTTCTTTTTCTTGCCACATCTTTAGATATGAGATCCCTTCTTCATCTCTATTTTCATATTTGAGCCATTTGTGAATATTATTAGCATTAAGAGTGAGCTCCCCAACATGAAACTGTAAGCTAGTCCCGAACTGCATATGAAAGTTATGAGAGCGGCTAATGTGCTAAACCCAAAGTCAGCACTGCAGATGTTCACCCAGATGATGAGTCCGACACCTACATGGATGGATTACGAAACAGGTCAGCGGTGCACAGGCCCCGGGGCCCAAAAGGTCGAACTTTTCCCAAGATGGAGCCTCTGTGTGAAGTGGCATTTCTCCTCTCCCACTACTGAGTGAAAACTGTCCTCCTGAACAACCAAAGCAAG
Source organism: Stegastes partitus (assembly GCF_000690725.1). Classification (NCBI taxonomy): domain Eukaryota; kingdom Metazoa; phylum Chordata; class Actinopteri; family Pomacentridae; genus Stegastes; species Stegastes partitus. The sequence goes on along the minus strand of NW_007578134.1, from coordinate 180,825 downwards.
AGTCTAAACGTTCAGTTTGAACGGAGCCACCACGACGGCATCAAAGAGGGTGTTTATCCTCCTCAGCTTTCAAATGCAATTCTGAGTCCGATGGAAGAAATTAAAACTGTGTGGTCCCTTCACCGCTAAATACGGGGTTGTGAGATGGTGGTCCTGCAGCCCGAAGCGTTCGTTTACAAAGAAGTAGGAGTCAAACTGCAGCATTAACGTCGTCCGACCAGAAAACAGCCACAACAACAAGACCACACACGTTCCTTAAATAGTTTTGTGGGGAAACCTGCAGACCACCTCCCAACTCGACTTTCCCCCACAGTGACCTTGAGTCCAGAGTGCAGCTTTCCGTCGAGCTGATTGAGAGCATGGATTTCCTTCTGAGTCTGTCAAGGCTGTCAGATAAGATGTCCCCCAAAATACACTCTAAAAAGTTATTAAAGAGACCTCCTTCCACCAGTTAATTAAATATAGGGTTGCAAGGGTTCCGTTCAGGTTGTTTTTTTCTCCCCGATTCGATCCAAATCTGCTAATAACATGTTCCTACATATTACACAGAACATTAAAGTTATTCAAATCAATCCAATATATGTGCTTCACAACTGGACAGTGCTGCAATGCATCAACAAAAACATTACATCACTGCACTGTTCCTTAATGTTACGATGTCAGTAGGGAACCTCGTTGTAAAGCTGGGTAGGGTGTATCCAAAATATGCTAATTGATTGATTGATCAGATTTGTATAGTGCTTTTCTAGCCCAAGGAGTAACTCAAAGCGCATACACATTCATTCCGGTGGTGGTGGTAGCTACGATTGTAGCTATGACAGAAGCGTGGCTGCCATTCTGCACCTCCGACCACCACCTCAAACAATCCATTCATACACATTCACACCAGGAAAGGTGGGTGAAGTGTCTTGCCTAAGGACACAACGACCATGACATAGGTTCCAGGTGGAATCGAACCGCCGACCGTCCGATCATTGACCGTCTCGCTCTACCACCTGAGCCACCGCCGCCCTAAAGATGCCGTAAACCTGTATTCTTTGTATTAATGTAAGGAGAAGGTATTCTATATCAGCTGTAGTACCTGGTTGTTCCACCAGGTGGAGCCTCGTATTGTTTAATGCTACAATGACCAGATAATGTGTCACTCATAATATCGACAGGTCATGTTGGCAAGCAAAGCGCAAGTTTTGGGGTTAAGCTCACGGTCCAACATGGCAAAGACTTCAGTGTTGCAGAACAGCACGTTTATGTGAGTCCTGGCTGATTGGTTTGTGCAGATTCAGTCATTTAAAAAATGATCAGCTCATCACGATCTGTGACATCGATTTGAGACAGCTATTGTTGCAGATTTACTGATTAAGCTTCGCCTTTGAAGCCTCAAACATTACATTACATCAGTAAATGCATCCGGTCAATTTTATGTGTAATTTAAACTAAAATTTCTGCATCAGTTGACTGAAGATTCAATTTAGTTGTCTCGATAATTCTTTTTTTTTTTCACTTTAAGGTCAGGATCTGTCCCCTAATTTAACACGTCTGGACAATTTCACACTGTTAAAACTGGTAAATAAAAATAACTCTGATCTAACTTCCTTCTATCTCTTTGTAGTCTGTTGGTTGAACATATTCATTAGAAGCTGTCGTTATTTTGTCATGCTGAGCTCAGCCATTAGTTTTTAGAGTGTAACAGAGGAGGCGGCGAAACCCTGCAGCTGCCGTTTCAGACAGTTGACCTAGTTTTCACCAGATAGCTCACAGATCCACTTCATTGTTCCTTTTTCCAAGAAGGAAAACGTCGTGTGTGACTGAGGCGGCACTGACACTTCAAACGCTGATAACCGCTGAGTGATTATTGACTGCTCCAAGGACAGAGCCACATTTATTCAAGCCGAGGCACATTTTAAGACCCATTTATCGCCGAAATTGATTTCTGGCTCTGCTGACGCTAACTTCAGGCCTCGGCAGTCTCGCTTACACAAATCAGACATATTTCCTCTAAAGTTTTAGTGTTTTTAGTGCAAAATCCTCTCCTGATGTCTCCACAGTGTTCCCCTGCTGAGCTGAGGTGAAGACGTGATGGTAAAATTAATTTCTTTTTTTTTTTTGGACTAATGAGGCTACAACTCTGGCGATGTGACTAAGTGAGAGGGTTCACACTACATTCCCACATCTCAGCAGTTATTAGCTCCGGCTAAATGTCACAGTGCAATAAGAAGAGGACTGTGAAAGAAGTCCTTACTAAGCACTGATTTTTAAAAAAACTCTTTATATAGAAGCAGGAGATGATACGACACAAAAACAAGATTTAAAAAAAGGTGAATCTGTCGAGCAGTTTAGTGGTAATTGCAGCAGAGTCATTGGTGTACTGCTTGGAGTGTCCCTTCAGGAGAACTACCTCTTGACCTTCTGACCTGCAACCGGTTTCTGCATGTTTTTCATTCCTCTGACATTTTTACTCACTGTGGGCTCATTTTTCACGACAACAT
>NW_007578134.1:172836-175824 GCF_000690725.1 Stegastes partitus | reverse complement strand
TTTTTTTCTGCTTCCACCAACTCCAAGAACAGACTGTTCGCTTGCTGCCTGATGTATTCCACCCACTGGAGCCATTATAACGAGATAATCAGTGTAACGATCGGTTTGTTCATCACTGTACACGGCTCGTTTTTCAGCCGTAAAACAGAACCCGACCAAGTCTCATCACCGGTTTTTACAGTCACCGTTTGTTTTCACCTGATGTGTGATTCAGGTTATTCTCAGACTTAAACCTTTAGTCCTGCAGCCCTCGCTCGAAACTATCAGCGGCCTTGAATCGCTGTGCCGCGAATTCACTGCGACCTTACAAAAAGCACAAGTTGTTCAGAAGTGTTTTTTTTTTTTGGATTAGAAAGAGAGACGAGCGCCACAGTTGTGATGTTGTTTAATCTCCTCCGTCCTTGGTAGTCTGGCAGCGTTGGAAGAAACGCTGATAAATGTAGCTGTAAACGTCCAAACATCTTCCAACAGTGTGTCTGAGCGCCACAGGGGAGCAATCAGTGTCTTACTTTTCACAGCCGCTCGCTGTCTTCTTGTGTTTCCGCCTCCGAGGTTTGTTCTTGATAGACTCGGCGACGCTGTGGAGGAAGAGCAAAGTGCAGTAAACACACTGATGTGTTCAAATCTGACAGATAAAATGTTCCTTTACTAACCTTTTATGATTTTGAAGCGGCTGTCGGGCTCTAGAGGCAGGAAATTATCTGCGTCATTTAAAAAAAAAATCTGTTTGCATTTGGTGTTTATTATGAAGACGTGCAGTGATTTTACCTGCATTCACATCCCTGGTGCTCGACGAATGTGAGTTCGACGCGTTGTGCAGATGTCATGGGGAGAATCCTCATCACCTGGAAAACAACATGAACAGAAACCGAATGTTTAGGCTTCAAAGTGACAAGTTCTAATGAAATGATGGTGCATAAACAAACTAGTCTGTCCTGTTTCAATCACTCAACAAATCAGGAGCTTAAACAAGTTTTTGAAGAATTAACACCTGGTGGAGACAAATTAAACTATCGAGCCAATTTAATTAATTTGCCGCAACTTGAATGCTGTTTTAAAAAGATTAACGCAGGAATCTCAGTTTTTAATTACACTCATTAAGTCACGGGTAATTGACAGCATTATTATTGCAACATAACTTTTCAAGAAGATCTAAATCAGTCAGGCAGAAAACAATGTTTGCAACTTGAAAGGTTTATCTGTAACAATAAATTAGATTTGTGTTTTGGCACGCATTCATTTAATTAACCTAAATTACTTATTAAAGTGTTAAAAACTACTGTTAATAATCTGGAAGCAAGAGTGTCAGACACAAACATTTTTAACTGATTTAATAAAATAAAATAAAAAACAAGTTGAGTTCTATGGCCACATGTTGTATAAGAATGAATTACTACTTTTAAAAATGCAGATTTTTGTTGTGGACATTATTTACAGTTTTGACCTATTTTGTACAGTTAACATGTAAATTAATACTTTCTTTTTGGGATTTTTATATGAGATATATTTTTGTAATTTAACAAACTTGGGAAACGTGCAAAATAACTGTTTCTCATTTTTCAATCCCTAATATACAGAATTTTATTTTCAAATAATATCAAATATNCCAAACAAGTCTATCAGCAGCAGGTAATTCCACGTATTTCACAGTAAAGCAGAGTTTTAAATCCAGTGTTTGTGCAGAGTTGAAGAGGAACACGATGAAGACAGAGAAGCGACAGCAGCTAGGAATATGGTGCACAAACGTACGTCGAAGAAAAGTTTCAGATTTTCCAGTTAAAAAGAGAAACTCGGCTTTTGTTGATAGTTCTTTTGTGGAGAACGGACGAAAAGGTCCAAACACGTTTAACATCACAGCTGTTATCGCTCATAACGCTGCCAATTTTTTAAAAAGAAATATCTCTTGTGCACTAATTTACAACTGGCTACACATATTCCTCAAAAAGAAGAAAAGAAAAAAGGGCAAAGAAAGGCACAAAGAGATTAACTGTAACACAAACTGCCCGTTTGACTTCATGTCAAAAGCAGTAAGTCAACAGAACAAATGGCTGCAAATAAAACTGCAGAGTCTGATATCGCTCTGGGGCTGAAATCGTTGGGGTTAAAAGTTCATCGAGTTCCACTTTAAAAAAAAAAACACACAAAAAATCATTTGTGCACAAAGCAGATTCGGCTGCTTCTTGGATTTATCTCTCAGATTCCATTTCAAAGCCTGAGCTGAACTCTGCCGCTGCATTTTTAATTCACACCTTTATCTCCAAATGCCAACAGCGACTCTGATTGAGGCGGATGCATACTGAGCAGCATCGATCAGCCACAGCAGCGCGTACGTGGTCTGAAACGGTGTTTGGGTGTCAAAGTAGCAACTGCATGAATGCAGGAGTCAAGGTTTTCCCCGCAGAAGCATCGAACTGCCTCCGCCGGCTCGACGTCTTCAACATCCTGCTGCAATCAAGACACTAAATGCTAAGTTTCCCCTTTGAAGACACCTAACGAGCAACTCAACTGTCACGTCAACTCTCCTTTCTGTTCCCTAAACGAGCGGTCTTGTAGAGCTGGATCAACAGGTGGATCGGAGGGGATGTAAAGCAAAAAGGAGGAAAAGCAAAATCAACTAGCTTTAAAAAAACACATGCTTATAGATTTTAGGTGTCTATGATTTATGAAAAGGTGCTTTTTTCCGACTAAACTTCTATTTCACTTCAATAAATGCTTCAATGATTTAATATCTCAGCAAAAAAATCAACAATAAGAGAAAAAGTCCAAAAAACTGAACTCCCATTTGTGATCAGAACTTTGTTTTTTTGTCTCTTGTTATTCAATATTTATGTTTAGAGCCTTTAGATTTATCTGTTCCACTGCTCAGCAACTATGTGAATGAGTGAATAAGAGACACACTGTAAAGCACTTTCTAGACCCTACAAAGACACCTCTCGGCCTCACCAAAGAAGCGTCACATCAGTAAGATTGTCCTTGCATTTTTCTTCA
>NW_007578134.1:109169-171975 GCF_000690725.1 Stegastes partitus | reverse complement strand
AAGTTCTAATGAAATGATGGTGCATAAACAAACTAGTCTGTCCTGTTTCAATCACTCAACAAATCAGGAGCTTAAACAAGTTTTTGAAGAATTAACACCTGGTGGAGGCAAATTAAACTATCGAGCCAATTTAATTAATTTGCCGCAACTTGAATGCTGTTTTAAAAAGATTAACGCAGCAATTTCAGTTTTTTATTACACTCATTAAGTCAGGGGTAATTGACAGCATTATTATTATTTCAACATAACTTTTCAAGAAGATCTGAATCAGTCAGGCAGAAAACAATGTTTGCAACTTGAAAGGTTTATCTGTAATAATAAATTAGATTAGTTTTTTTTTTTTTTGCACCCATTCATTTAATTAACCTCAATTTCTTGTTAAAGTGTTAAAAACTACTGTTAATAATCTGGAAGCAAGAGTGTCAGAAAAAAACATTTTAACTGATTTAATAAAATAAAATAAAAAACAAGTGTAGTTCTATGGTCACATGTTGTATAAGAATGAACTAGCACTTTTAAAAATGCAGATTTTTGCTGTGGATATTATTTACAGTTTTGACCTATTTTGTACAGTTAACATGTAAATGAATGCTTTCTTTTTGAGATTTTTATACTAGATATATATTTTTGTAATTTAATAAAACAGGGAAGTGTGTAAAATAACTGTTTAAAAAATAATTTACCATTTTTTCAATCCCTAACATGAAAACATCAAATATCTGTAAAATCTTTTTTATTTTTTTTGTCAATTTAAATAAAGTAAAAATAGTGTCATTTTCTTTGGTCACACTGTAAAAGAACAAATTACCAATAACAAAACGCATTTTTAAAGCAGATATTTTTTACTTTTCTTTTTTACAGTTTTGACCTGATTTTTACAGTTAATATGTAAATCTATATCTTTTTTTTTCTGAGATTTTACTATTATCTATAATTTACAACAATACCAGGAAAATTGGTAAAATGACAGTAAAAAAAACAAACAACTTTTTTATTCCTACATAAACATCTTTTTTTCCCCCCCATCAGATAAAGGCGAATATCTGTTAAATAATCATTGTTTGCTCACTTAAATGCAGTAAAAAATAGTGTAATTTTATGGTCAGAGTTGCAAAAAAAATATGTAAATAAATATATTTTTTTGTGATTTTAGTAGTTATTATGTGTAATTTGATAAAACAGAGAAAATCTGTAAAATGACAGTAGATTATTCATAAAACAGCTCCATATTTCCCCTCCCTCGCTGTTCCATCATCTCTAACCTGAGATCCGGCCTCACCTGCAGGGTGACGTTGCGTTCAAGCGTCGGATGGCACTCCAGGTTCTCGTCGCCGCAGCAGCCGGAGCATCTCCACAGCGGCACGCAGGCGGGTCTGTACATGAACTCCACCTCCTCGGGGAAGTCTCGCTCCACGTCCACCAGCTGCTCCATCGGCCGACACCTGCTCCTCTCCAGAACCTCCTGGAACTCCATCACTGCGAGACAAAGTTTGTCTTTACGGCGCCGGCAACAGGTGGAAAACTCAGGAAGAAGAGCTTCATCCTTACCTGTGTTACCTGTGGAGTTACCCTCATGTGGAAGGTGCAGCATCTGCAAAATAAACGTACAAATAAGAGATGAGGTTCACACAGAGTCAACAGCAGTGATGCAGACAGTCTTGCTGGCACTTTACTTTAGTATCCACTTTATATTTCTTTACAGCTTTAATTGTTTATAAGAGCTTCTTTAGATGTTTATCTCATGATTGCACTATTTTCAAATGAGAAGGTTTCTATTTCTGTGGTACCTTATCATCCACAGAGGCCATTCAAAGTGCTTTACAGACACATTTTTAATAAATAAATATGAAAAATGAACTGAAAACAGCACAGACAAGTTGAATAGAGTGCACACAGATTTAAAACAGACTGATTAAAACAGCTAAAAAGATGAGAAACATAGAAGCATGTAAAGATAAAGTATGCAATAAAATAGACAAGAAATTATTTAAAATTAAGTGAATAAAGGTGCAGAAAAAATCATATCCCTGTACTTTTAATAAACCTGTCTGCACTTTTATAATAACGCTGAATACTAAACGCAGTGGAAAACAAACAATTACGCTTTGAAGAGCATCTTCAGAGAACTTTATTTTGACTTTAAGAAGAACATTCTGGCAACTAAAATCAAATTTCCCACTAAAAACATTACTAGAACATTTTCAGAACCTTTTCAGAACCAAAAAACTGTAGCTGGGAAGTAGATGTGCAGCTTGAATAACACTTAGAGAACCTATATCATTAATTACTTGAGTTTTTCATCAGCGATATCATCCTGTTACTCTGATCGTCGTCATTTTGGACCCCAAATATTTGATTTAGTGGATAATAGAACATATAGTTAAAGATTAAACCAGCGATTTCTAACTTTTTTGACTTTTTTGCAGTCAGGCTCATATTTTAGTTGTATCCACCAAATTGTTTTATTTCAATAAATATTAAATTGATCAAATATTTCAGCAAAAATCACAGATTAGGAAACATTTCTTTGCTTTCCTTCTTTCTGTTTCACAAAAATAGTGTTTTTTCCTCCTTTAAACACCCGTTTCTTCTCTATAATTGTTCAAATGACCCAATATTACAGCAAAAATGAAAGATTAAAGCATTAAAATGTCGTTTTTTTCTTCTATCCTCGCCCATTAATCATGTTTGGAGTCTCAGATTTATCTTGTTCCAGCATATAAAACTGGATATAAAGCAGCTCCAACAGTAACCTTCACTATTAACAATAAAATTATGTCATAAATAATAATATATCAGTCAGAGGGACTAAACCAGGACTTTTGCTGCAGTACTTTAACTACATTATGCTGCTGATAATGAGATACTTTTATTCAAGTTGGATTTTTGCTGCAGAACTTTTACTTGTAATGGAGTATTCCTACTTGTTGGTACTTTTGCTTAATCAAAGGATCTGAGCACTTCTACCTCCACAGGTGAGAATCAGTCACGATGGAAAAGGTTTGCGGTTGCAGGGCGCCCTCTAGCGGCCGACACAAACCAGTGCGCTCCCTTTAATCCCAGTAAAAACAACGATGCAGCTTCCAGGTCTCAGTGCAGCCAGCAGTGACATGAGCCAGCTGACAACAAAAGCACTTTTGATTTCTCAATTGCGTGCAACACGAGAAGGTTTGTTATCACAAGAAGCAAAAACCCCTCAAAGCATCCAAAGAATAACAGCGAAGAATAGCCGCAGCCTTCACTCCTGGGAGCTTCGCACACAATAAACACAGTTAAGACAAAGAGGCCGCGCTCGAAAGTCTCACGAAACAGCGTGAAGTTTGTCAAGTTCTCAGCCTCGACTCGGCATCCAAACTCGCAATGTTCCCCATTCCTGAGCAACAAACGGAGCCGAGCTGAGTTGATCTTGGCTCCGTCCTCCTGTTGAACATCAGCTCTCTGTTTCTGACTCCTCGCCTCCCTCCTGATTTCCACTGATGGGAACTTTTTCTGCTTCAAAGCCTGAACAACAGCCGTAGTCTGTAGAATTCTGGGATTTTTTAAAATTTATTTTTAATGTTTGCTGACAAAGAAAGCAGCTACAAACAAACATGCATGAGCCACACAGAACAATCTACATCTATAATATATAACACTGTCAGGTCTTTACTTTCATGTTTAAATTATTCATGTAAATGTACAATTTCTCCTTAAATGTGGCACATAGAAAACAGTAACTTTAAAAACGCTGAAACGTGTTAAACATAGAACAAATTTAGATTTTTTTCTCTTTTCTGTCTTTAATTTTGTCACTTAAAGCTTCCAAGATAAATGATTTTTACAGTTTAAAAGACACAAAAGATGAAATACAACTTGTTCTGTCTTGCTGTGATGGTGTCTAAATATCACACATGTTTGTACTTAAGAGGCAAAAAAATAAAAAATAAAAATTTGCACAAAACGTTACCTCATATCTCGGCAAATTAGAAAGAATTCTGGTGAAATTCAATATCGGTTCTGGTCATTTGTCTTTAAATAGTCTAAAGATTTGCAAACCCACATTCTGAAAGCTAAACAGAATAAGTGTGTGATCATCTTAGGTTTTTAAATTCAGTTTTTGTGGCATTTATTAGAACAGTAGTAACCAAAATGGGACCTAAAACCACCTGAGATGACCCCAGGAAATCAAATAAAATGTTCATATTTTATTCATAGTAAACTGTCTGCTGCTCCTACACGCTTCCTGTTGACTGTGGATCACATGATTCTGCTACTAGTCCACATTAAATTACTATAAAATGACACTAAGCTGTTCTTTTGTCTTGCTTTAGGTCGGTTAACGTATGTGTGCGGCTGCGTATAGTGTCTGAATGCCTCCACCTTCTCTGGGGACTGCGGGAGCCGCAAGTCTCTGGTTATTTTGGGGGATAAAGCCTGAAAAGTTTGGGAACTTCTGCATTAGACAGCGACAGCAAAGAGATAAGAGAGTTTACTGTGACCCTCAAACCACCGTGGACGTATTATTATTGTTCTTTAAGTCATCCACTGTGTCAAGTCTTTAAACGCTGTCAGATAAACACAGAAAGTCCAACATCTCTGAGTGAATGTAGAGGAGACGCAGCAGGAAGTAGAATAAAAGGAAAAAATATAAAAGTGAAGTAACACAAAATTCAAATAAGTTGAGTAAATGTACTTAGTTACTGTCCTCCAGTACAAGTATTTCTATAAATGATCTTTAACTGTGTCGCTTCAAACATCTGCAAAACAAAACGGAACTACGAAACAGGTTTCACAAAATTTTGGATTTAACGGAAACCTTTTGATTTAGGCTACATAAATTTTTAGCTTGTTTTATTGTCAGAACATAAGAAGTTGCACAGTTAATATATATAAATCTGTAAGTAAAGCTGTGAAAATCTGGAAAGGAGGGGGGCAAGAAAAGAATGTCTGAAACCTGTAAAAATAGCAAAAACAACTGCAAATATCTCTTTTTTTAAAAATGTGTTACAAATATTTCTTACATGCCCACAATTTTGGACCAGTTTTTTGTTGTTGTATTTTTACAGTCCCCAGGTAAATTATTACTTTTTTGTGTGATTTTACAAAATATTATTTGAAATTCATCAAAACCAGGAAAATAACTGTCTAAAAAGTATTTATGGTCAAACACTGTAAAAGAACAAATTACTATTTATAAAATTAAATAAAAGATTTTTAATATGGACATCATGTACAGTTTTGGTCTGTTTCTTTTAGAGTCAACGTGTCACTAATTAGCTGCTCTTTTCTGTGATTTAACTTGATATTACTAGATGCTACTGCCATTTTTCTATTCTTAATACACTCAATTTTACTTTACTATTGGCAGATATCTTTAAAACAGTTAGATATATTTTGCTGATTTTAATACAGTAAAAGAACAAATTCAGATTTATAAAATCATACATTTTTATTCTAATTTTATTTTATTTTTTACAGTTCTGGTCTGTTTTATTACCATTAATATCTAGTTTAATTTATGTTTCTGTGATTTTACCTGTAATTCCTGTAATTTCACAAAACAGGAAACATTGGTAAAGCAACAGCAAACTGTGTTTTAAAATTAAAGTTAAAAACTAGTAAAATGCTAGAACTAGAAAAACCTTTTTGTCACTGTGGCTGACACTTTGCCTCAGGTTGCTGTTGGACCCACAGACATGTATGATTAAGGCTTTATTACCACATCTGTGGCTGAAGCAACCCTCACCTCAGACTGTCACTGCTTCTCTGTCTGGGCTGGACATGTCAGTGTGAATGTGGAGCAGCAGCTGGCTGAGGCTGGCTGTTAGGGTCAACACGAACGTGGAAACTGAACCTCTGCATGCAGATGTTGGAGCTGAACAGCTGTGTGACCGTCAGGGCTGACTGGAGCCACACTGGAGCCACACTGGAGTCACTAAAGCTCCACAGAGCGACCAAAGAAACCTCAAGTCTGTCCTTAACGTGGATGAAATGCGAAATAGAGCAAGATAAGTGACGTCTAGGATTAACTGTCACTTTAAATATAGTAAACAATGACTGAAATGTCCTACCTGAAGGAGGAGGCAAAGGTAGAAGAAGAGCAGAAGGTGGTTTTATTTACCTGCGCAGGTATGAGCTGCGTCAGAAGAACCAATAGGAGCCTCAGGAGACTCTGCATGCTGCTGAGCTCCTCCTGTTGTTGTCTTCTTCTTCTTCTTCTTCTTCTTCTTCTTCTTCTTCTTCTTCTTCTTCTTCTTCTTCTTCTGGATGAACTGAAAACGTTAACGAGCAGCAGCGCGAGCCTTTATTTGCGCGCCGCCCCACTGTGCACGAGCCCAGCTGTGGAGCGGAGCGCGCGACGACGTGGACGAAGCCGATAATCAGCAGCTGATGATCAATAAGGAGGAGAAGAAATACGATGTACATACTAAAATAACAGAAAAAAAAAATCTGAAAAAAAATTACATCCACATCAAAACGGAATATTTTTACAAACAGTCATTCTTATTTATTTTTAACAACATGTGACTGTAAAATCACTGTTTACTAGATTTAAAACAAATAAAATATCGTGATTTTTGCTGCTATTTTCACCGGTTTTCCAGTTTTTAATTTTCCAGTATTCCATCTTTTTAAACATATTTTCTTCCAGCAGAGAGTTTCAGAGTTTCACCATTTATTAAAAACAAACAAACAAACAAACAAACAAACAACAACAACAACAAAAAACAGATTCTGTCTTTCTTTCTTTTTCCAGTGTGCGTTTGTGTCTGGACACAAAAATGTTTTTTTTATTACAGTTTTTCAGTTTTTAACTTAAATTTACTGTTAATTTTCAGAATGTTCCTGTTTTGTTATATATATAAAATTACAGATAATAACTAGATTAGAAAATAATTTACTTGCTGATTTACTTTTTTTTTTTTTTGACCAGCCTGTACTTAATAAACAGAATCGTCTATGATACATCTGATGTTCTTTATTTATCTGGTCATGACCAAACTAAACAAAAAGGCTGAGACTTGATATTTGGTTATATAAATATAATAACTGGAACACAGCAACAGTCTAAAAAGTGCAGAGTGCATTTGCAAACAGGTACCACAAACACAACAGTTACAAAAACTGACAGTTTATCATTGATATTATTGATTATAAACCTGAAACACTGACTTCCAGCCTACACATGATGCAGCTTCACCTCTGATTCTCAGCTTTAACAGTTTAAACCTTGAGTTTTGTTTCTGCGCCTCGGCCCTCTGAGGTGCTGCCTGTTCAGTCTTTGCTCAGCAGCAGCAGCAGACTTGAGGTTATCAACACTGACGCTCAGCAACAAGCAGAGCGTCTCAGAGCGACTCTTTGATTCCTGATGCGTGTTGGGTGCTGATAACATTTCTGTTATCATCAGTGAACGTCTAGTTTTCTTTCCATCGCACCCCCGTGATGCTTTAATTTTCAGTTCATCCTGATTTCGCTCACGTCCAACAGGTGCAGAGATCGAGCCTCATCTCACGTCTTGTTTTTCTGCAGGAGCCGCTCACATTTATTGGAGGGGCTCAGATGGTTTCCTCAGTCGGAGCGATTTACAGGATAATTGAGCTGCTGCGTTGTGAGTTCCAGCCTCTGTGGGGGAGATAACAGAGATGGATGATGCCTCTTCTTTCCCTCCTCCGACGCTTTGATGTCGAGCCAATTTGGGGAAGAATCATGTTTGTATCTCGTTAATTAATGCATGAATAATTTAGTCTGCGAACCACCTCGTGTTATAGAAAATTAAAAGACAAAAACGCTAAAATCAGCAAGTCGAGCAGGTCCAAGAGGAGTTTTCTATCAGTGCAGAGCATCAGAATCAGTTTTGCTGCCAAGTAGGTTTTCACATACGAGGAATTTAACTTGGTGTGTGTTTTGGTTCAGACTCTGACAAGTAGGAAAAAAATCAAAGGATTAAAGATTAAAAGCAAATGTTAAAGGTCAAATAAACAGGACATGTTAGAAGACACCAAAAAAACAAGTTTAGTGTATAAAAGGTATTATAAAAGTAATAAAATTGAAAAAAAAAAAACGTTTTATTTCTACTTTTAGAATAAAAAATATCAGAAATATTAAAATGTAATCTGTGAAACGTTAGCCTGATATATGAAACACTTTCCAAGATAGCATTTCTTTAAAAAATTGCCCATCGACCAACTTTTTATTCCACTATGGGAACAAAAATCATAAAATATTATTAAAAAGCAAAAGTTATAGGTCAAATGAACAGTACGTGTTAGAAGACAAAAAAAAAAAACAAGAGCAGTGTACATGAGGTATTATAAAAGTAATAAAAGTGTTGTTTCTATTGAGTTTTAATTCTACTTTTAGAATAAAAATATTAGAAATATTGCAATGTTTTCTGTGAAGTCTTAACTTAATACATTAAACATTTTCCAAGAAAAAAAAAAAAAGTCTATCGACCCACTTACAGCACGTTTTTTCTGACAATATCTGAGGATCTTTTTAGGCTAAAAGTCTGAAAATGACTCCGTTTCTTCTCCTCATGTCATTGATTCAGAATCTACAACATTTGACAAGTAGATCAAATCTTCTCTAACTATGGGTGAATTGAAATATATATTTTTTAAAAAGTTGAAGCCGTCATGAAAAGTTCCATCTTTGAGCACATTTTAACAAAAACACTGATGATGCAGAAGTCAGCTATAGGGATACTTTCTGAACCACATGTAGCTGAAGTTCACATTAATGCAAAACAAAACACACAGAATACTTTATAATATAAAAATACTTGATCATAAAAAGGAAAGAAATGTATTTTTGTTGAACTTTGAAGACTGATTGAGCAGGTTTGAAAAATACTGCTGGATAATCTGAGCTCAGTCGAACAATTCTGGAGCTTAAAAGCTGAATTGATGCACAATTTAGAAAAAAAAAATCACAAATTATTTGATACATGAAGTTAAAACTTTACAAAATCTTAATAAAAATCTCTATTTTATGCTATAAAAACTGAACCAGAGACGGTCGAGCAGAAATTGTTCTAAAAACTTCATTATCTGAGATGTGCAAAGGATGATAATAATACTAAATTGTAAATGTTTCATCAAGCTTTTATCTTCGTTGAAGACACCAGCTGAGTCCAGATCAGACCTGAACCCTACTGGAGATTAAAACGACATCATGATATTTGGCTTACCTGCAATATTTACTGCAGGTGATAAAACAAGCTCTAGAATGACTCTACAATAACGTTCATCTGCACAGAAAATATAAAACAAAAACCTGAATAAGCCTTTGGAAGACTTCTTCTATGGTGCAACACTAGTAAAGACGTCTGATGTTTTCCTTTTGGATTCATTCAGATCTGACTCTGTGGTGCTGATTTAAATGGTCGAACATATTAGTTCTGTTTTCTGCAAGACACTGCTGCCAAAGAACCTGCTCCAGTCAACACCATCCTGCCTGTAGCTGAGATGTTTCCAACTGCGTTTCTTTTCTAAACCTTTCAGCGTTTCTCTCTTTGCACATGTGGAGCCTGCAGGTCAACGAACTGTGTCTTTTAAATAAAGTCCAAAACAGCTCAAAGCACCCTTAGATTAGACTAAATGATGCTCCACCAGAGAGCCTTTCCTTGCAGAAAAAGAGAACCGTGTGAGTTTGCCGCGTCGTGCAGCCTGCGATGACCACTTATGGCCATTTCACAGACCTGCGAGCGGCTGAGTGAAGCTCAGGCCTTCACCCACTTTCCGGGGTTCCCCCGCAGACAGCCAGAGGTCAGACGGACAGCTGCTGCCGCTTCCTGCCTCTGGGAACCACGCTGATGCTGCAGTCCCAGTTCGGTCTGGGGAGGAAGGGCTTCCCCTCAGAGGCAGCAGCAGGTGCTCCGGACCCTCAGATGTGGGCGAGGCCGCGGCTGTCTGCACCCGGAAAGGGATCATGTGAGAAAAGCTGGTTTCTGATGTTATGCAACCGCCGATCCTCTGAGTTTATACTCATGAGTCAACTGAGCGCACGATCGAAGGCTGGAACTCATTTGTTTCCAAGAAGAGCAGCTTCATACTCCCATCTGAAGGATTATAGTGTCTCAGTATCTTGTCATCAGGCTGTTATAAATCACACAACAGCTTAATGAAGCCACTTTTTTGTTTAAATAAACCAGTTGCAGCCCGACTTCAGACCTCCACACTGATGGACTCTGGCATGAAAAGTGGTGAAAGAGGAACACAGACATAAATAAGGATTCAAACAAGTTCAATTAATTACCCTGGTAGCTGTTCCAAACAACAAAAGGATATTTTACTGCCTTTTTATCTTCACTAGTTAACATTTAGACTTTTAAAAAAAAGCCAGATTCCAGATAAAATGAAGCAAATCTGAAAAAAGTTTCAACATGGCTCCTTTATAATCAAATAAATCATCATCATATTTAGATCCAGAAGGAATCACAGCCAGTAGATGATCCTGGTATCAAATGTGGTTGAAAATGAGACTTGTTTACCCAGAATGCACTTTTACAGTTTTCTCTGGTGAATGATCAGAAAACAGAAACACATCCAGGGTACTGATGATTGTTGCTATAACTCTGTGTCATAGACGTTAAACTGCTGCAGTTTTGCTGCTGAAACTACGGTACATCCCATAATATTGGTGCTCAAACTTGATAAAAATGAACAGAAAAGCAGATTTAACCTTCAAATAGTGACTCCTGGACGGATGTAAACTTGATTTGGTTGCAGGTTTGAACAGAACTGAAAACTTCATGAGTCTATCTGGTGCACTGATGAAGCTAAGAGGCTCAGAAATAAAGTAAACCTCCACCTCTATGTGCTTCAACTCTGAAAATATTCATAGTACGACGGGTAAAACTTGCAAACTATGCGACCAGTTAACATTCTGTTTCCTCACTTCTTCTGCTGCATCATTTTCAACAAGAGGATTCAGATGAAGAGCAAAGCTTTTACCATCTTCTTCCAAATCCCAGTGGAGCTGAACGAGGCTCCACAGCTCACCTGGAAACAGATGTGTCCAGCTGCAACCCCGAAACTTTCCCCACCGGAGTACGAATTAATGAACACGCATCCAGAAGAGACAAACTGACACCTTTTGACTCCACCGCTGCAGCCTGTAATCCGTCTCTGCTGCTCAGCGTTCATCCCTAATTTTACGACTGTAATCAAAACCCAAACATCAGCCGATTTCCCACACGTCTTCGCTGAAGCTGCAGGTGCATTCTGGGTAACTCTACCGTTTCCCACAGTAGCCGGGACGGAGAATCGCCGAGTGATTAATGTGACCCAAAAGGCCAAACAGATGCAGCTCCATCCCAGGACGTGAACAGCATGTCGAGGATATCAGCCACACTGTGCTGCAAACACATTATAAACTCCCTGTTAATAACCCTCTCAGGAGGCATTAGTCCCTCTGAAAGCTTCTGTAGCTTCCCTTCTTTTTCGTTTCGAGGTGAAACAGAAACCATGAGCTGACGGTTTTCGTGTTAACTGCACATCAGATAAACGCAGAGAGACGCTGGGAACCTTTTCCGTATTTCTTCGTACCAGTTATTGAGGAATTAAGACGTGAGGCCTGGAATAATGTCGCATTTCACTGTGATAATCTACAGCTCAGAAATTTCAGCGCCTGAGGCAAAACTCAGGGAAAAAAGAGCTACTTTTTCTGGGTTGACGGTTTTATGGTGCAGTGAAACAGAAACTGAGAAACTGGTGCAATGACACAGTTTATCCTGCTTGTTTTGTAGCTTTTAGAAGCAGATCTGTGGACAGTTGATGTTTATTAGATAGTTTCACACACAAAAAAGTCGGTTTGGTTGTTGATTTGTAAAACATCAGAGTTGAATAACGACTGAAAAGCAAGTCTGCTTGAGTGTTTATTTGTTGTAATGAGGGTTTTTCAGGTTTACAGAGCAACATTTCTGTCTGAAGTTTGTTTTAAATGACCTTAAACTACACATCCAATGGTGTTCTCAGTTGTTTAGCCTGATCAAAACTCTGGTTAGAACATTAAATAACATCTCCTCAAACCTTTGCACCTGTCAGAGCAGAAGATTTACATTTGTTTGTCTTTTAAGTGCACCAGAAGCGACATCCACATGAATACCATCTTATTTTAAAACAGCATTTTGAGGCGTTTTGATTTGAACTGTTGTCGAGAATACTACGGACCGGATATTTCTTTAACTGCACAACAGCTGCTACGAGGTCAGAAACATCTGCAGTTGATTATCTGTGTTAAATTCATCAATGCTGATGTGTTTGTATTTTCAGGATAACAATTAATTTGCACGACGAATTAAGTGACAACAGTGAGATCCAGTCAGAAAGAAAACACGGACGTCTGCATGATTGTTTCGGTAAAACACAACCTCGAAGCTTTCCAGCGACACTGAGGTCAGCAATGTTTCCTAAAGTCTCCATCGTATGTTAATTAAACGCTGGAGTAGTGTAGTCGCTCAGCGTAAACACAGCTGTGCATTTTGAAATGTATTAGTGTTGCTTGTCCTGCATGGCCAGAATATTCTGCAGCACTGGAGAATGGTCTGGCAACACCTGACTGTATAATCAATCTGCTATATGATTTAAAAAAAAAAGAAGCTCTGACTTGTTTCTATTTCAATCACAAGTCAACATACTTCCCGTTTCCACTCCGTTTTGCTAAGCTAAGCTAAACGTCAGCTAGCTGGTTCCCAAAATCTCCAACTATTGGCTCACAAATTACATCATAGGACACAAATCTCAAACCTCTGTGCACAAAAACTATCCCAAGCTCAGTAAACTAAAGGATAAATTCTGTGTAGAAGCCCAGTGATGACTTGTGTGTGACCGTAGCTTGAGGCGTAGTGAATACGGGTCACTATGTGGCAAAGTGTCCACCTAATGACGTACTACTGGGCTCACTATGTGGCAGAGTAACGTGGACGCTTTGGGTGAACGTAGCAGAAGTTGTGCACTTTAGAATCAAAGTGTATTCGTGTGAACGTAGCCTCAAACCAGAGAAATGTTCATCAGGAAATACTGAGGACACCTGAGAGTGTGTGCAGGAGTTTAAATGTATTTAAAGTCACTTCACACATTTAAGTACAGACAATAAATAAATGGAATTGTTTTTCTTTCTTCTGATGACGCCACGGTTCATGATGGTCTGCTGTCTCCGGAGTTGAGCAACATTTTCTGTACGTTTGCCGATAAACGGATGACTAATTTAACTTCATCTGAATGATTTCTGCTGAACACACTGTTTTTCAGTCCAACTGACACCAAAATACAGAAGAAAACGAGCTCGACAGGAAACACGTACAGATTCAGGATCTCGCTCACACACGTGGCTGCACGTAGCACTTTTAAAAATTTTAACACTGGACCATTTCTTGTGCAATATTAATGCAACAGCCTAAAAATCCGACCGTCCGCTCACCTCGGCGTCAAACAGACGGTGCATAAAAAAAACACGACGTTAACGACTCAACACTAGGAACACCTTGAGCTGTGTGTGTAGTTAACAAATGAAACCGACGAGAGCAGAGATGTTATATGAAAGACTACCGAACCGGAGTTTAATTTATGTTCCAGCGTGTTCTACTTCTCTGTGGAGAACGCTCTCTTCATTAGCGGAGGTGGAGTTTTTCCTGCTTCGTACAAAGACTCGGGCGGAGGCGAACTCAGGCAGCACCAGTCCGGGATGCGGCCGGTCTGGTTGTAGTAATCCCTCGACACCGACCTGCTGCCCAGGATGTCCTGGAGGGCCCCGAAGATGGCGCCTGTGCAAAGAAAAATAACAGGAATAATAACTTTATTTGTACGGTGCCTTTCGAAAACAGAGTTACAAAGTGCTTCCCAAAAAATAAATGTCATAATTAAACAAATAAATAAGACAAGTAATTGTTAATTAAATAAAGTCTAGACAAGACAACAGCTGCTTCATCAAAGTGCTTTCCAATAAAAAAGGATTACCATCTGTGTAATGAAAGCAACCCAGCAAGACTAAACTCCACAGGTACAACTCTGTAGTGTGATTTAAGGTGTGATTAGGACTAAAACCGTACAAATATTTTAAAAAGCACTACTTTATGACAGCTAAAAACAGGAGAATATTAAACTTTATTAGGAGATTAAAGAAATTCTTGTGCCAGATATTGCTCCGAAAAAACAAAACAACGTAGAATAAGAAACACAGTGCCTATAAAGTACAAAAAGCAATAAGATATAAGTACAAAACATCACTAAAAAAACAATAAGTGAGCTAAAATAAGGCCAGAAAAGAACAACAAACACTAATGCTGGCAATTATACTGAGGTAATAAGTAAAATGACACATGATATAAAATATTACACCTGAAAATGAGATAAAAATGAATCTATCATTGTACATGTAAGTGAAATCACACATGATAATAAAATATTATACATGAAATTAAAATATGGCACCTGAGAAATGAAATAATGCACATTATGTTGACAACGTTGTACATGAAAGTAAAAATATTGCACATCTGACACTTGGATCTGAATAAAACACCAATAATTCATATTAATATCAATAGTACTTTCTCAATAGTTTGTGAAATATCAGTTTTATGTGTCACATTTCATTTTCATGTGCAGTTGTTTGATTACATGTAGAGAATTTCCCTTTTCATGTGTAAAACAGTCAACATAAAGTGCAGTATTTCATTTTTCAGGTGCAATGTTTTAATTTAATCTTTGATATTACCTCATTATCGTTGCCACAATCACTCTATATTTTTCTGTTCTAGTCTATTTTAGCTCACTTAGTTTATTTCAATAATGTACTAATGTACTTATATCGAGTTGCTTTTCTGTTCTCATGTTGTTGTTTTTTCTGAGCAATATCTGGGACGAGCATTTCCTTCGGGATCAATAAAGCTTTGTCTTATCTTTACTTGACTGGAATATATATTAAAGCTGAGACCCTACAGAGTTATGGAACAGAGAGGGAGGTTTACAAATGTTATATACAAACGGTGTTTTCTCTCAGGTATTTGCACAAACGTAGATCTGACCTCCGAGCCAGGCGGTGCAGCTGGGTTTGGCGGGAGGAGCGTGGATGCGGAAGCTCTTGCTGGCCAACACGTCGCTGTACTTGGGCTTCTCCACCAGGAGGCGTATTTCTGCCAGCAGGCGGTGCAGGAAGCCGGGCAGCATGGCCGTGCCTCCGATCACCACCAGGTTCTCAGACAGCACTTTACGAGTGTCGATGGGGCACTGAAAGATAAACAGACATTTGCAAGGACAGTTTTCGAGGAGGCGGCCTTGAACTAGACTGAAACCAAATGTGAGCTTCACTGCAGCGTCTGTTCTGTTCTGTTCAGCTCCACTGATGTCTCAGGAAAGCTGCTGCGTTTCCATACGGCCTGAGCAACAGAGCTGCCATGTGACAAGACTTGTTGAAAATTTAATGGCATTACAAAGAAAGTCTGGGGCTGAAGCTGCTGTACCTTATGAGATTAATTAATTAGGCCGTTCTGGACTCTCTTGATCCCCACAGCGAACAACAACAAGGCTGCTTTTGGTAGCAGCAGCACTGAGTTAAACTGTTTCACTGCTGTTCAGTGTGGAGACAAACAGGACTGAGAGACTCCTCCTGACAAAGACACTGGACTGCCAATAACTGTAGACCAATCAGCCACCACCTTCCTAATGTTGTGTAGTTGTCCTTTTCCTAGTAGCATCAAGGTTTTCAGCAGTTCTGTGGGATCAGACCACACAGGAATATATGATTCTTGGGCTTCCGCAACCTTGTCTCTGGTTCACTAGTTGTCCTTCTTGGGACCACCTTCGGTGCGTACCAGGAACAACCCCCGTAACACTTCATCAGTCGTCATCGGAGTTTGTCTAAATCACTCACATCAACTTCAAGAAGTGACTGCTCACTTGCTGCCTCGTTTATCCCACCCACTGACAGGAGCCTTTGTAAAAAGATAATCGCTGTTTTTCACTTGTCAGTCGTTTTAATGTTGTGGCTGACGAGCTGGTTATGTAATAAAACTCCAACAGCACCACAACCTGCAGCCCCCGAACACGACCATTTAGTGACACATCTAGAAATCAGTTCTAACTAAAGCTGAACATTAATGCAGATAGGGCTGTTTGCATTACACATTAGTCCCAATGTTCAAACGCTGTTGCCTTTAAACGACTGTTTCCAAACCTACACAGTCTTAACAAGCCAGCAAAACTGTCATATTCGGATTGTTCCACGTAAATAACAGCTGGGACTCCTGTTTTAAGGTTTGCTTCTGTCTTCAACGAACACGTTTTGAACACTGCGGCTTAAACAATGATGCTGCTAATTTATGGATTTTAATGATTTTGACGAATTTGCCTCAAGACGAAAGTGACATTGAGAGCAAAAGAGAGACTGAGGAAGTGTGTGACGAAGGAATTCTGAGGCTGTTCAACTCCGACACTGAAGAAGATGACTTTAGTGGTTTTAGTGCAGGAGGAAGATGAAGATAGCGATCAATGACTTTTCCTGGTAGGCTGCTGTAGTTTATATTTTCTTAACCAGCCGTGTTACAGGCACTGTTTGGAAAAAAGCATTTACAGTATTTGTGTATGTTACCGGTATTTAATTAAAAGTTTAAAAAAATCTTTCTGTGTAAATATCTCATGCTATAACGTGGACAAGTGCAGCCTGTATATGTACAAAACTTGTTTTCTTTTTAAAGTGAGTAGGTGCGGCTTATATTCAGGTGCCTCAATAGTCCGAAAATTACGGTACTCATCAGCATAACATCATGCTGTCACATATAACCGAATGAGTGACTTTTTCTCTACCTTGACCAGAGCGTCGAGTATCAGAGAGGCCACGCTCTTCTCCTCATTGTCCTGCTCAAACAGGATCTCCATCACAGAGTCCCTGAAAAAAAGAGCAACACTCTGAAAAATAAATTCAAACACAATTCAGGCAAACTGAAACAGAAAATACAAGAATATGTGCAAAGACGGTAAGGAAATCTGCACAAAACTAGCAGCTACCTGATAGATCCTTTGACATGCAGGATTTTCTCTCCATCCAGAGGATAATCAACATCTGGCGGAGGGGCTGGACGCTGCAAACACAAGTAATAAAAAGCTTCACTCAATGCAAATGTTAGTCTACGGTTTCAGGATAACCGTACAAACATCTCGCTCACCTCCGCTGTGCCGTCCAGGTTAAATTTGGCCTCCTGGATCTTGAGGCCTCTCTGCAGGTCGCTGACAAAACATGTTCTCACTGCAGGAAAGAAACACGCACACAGCAGTCATATATACAAACATAACAGAGGCGAGTTTGAGACCGAGGAGCCAAAGAAACTCGAGTCAGTTTTGCTGTGAGAATATTAAAAGCAGCTACAGACCAGAGCTTCATTCATTTTAAGTGACCTTCGATGCATCAGTACATAGAGTGAAATAAAGTATATCAATTATAGCTTGGATTTTTATATGAGGGGAAAGCTGCCTCTGGAGGTAATAAAAAAAAAGGATCCATGACCCTTGTGGGAGAAAAGCAAGAGGTGCAGATTTTAAATTTGAAATAACTCAGTGAAACCTACCCTTGATGTCCTCCACGGTCTCTTCTGGGATGGTCCCTGCGGAAAAGATGAGACGAGGATATAAGAAATGAAGTGAACATTAATTTTCTTTAGTTCACTTTTGCACCAATCAGCCATTTTTTTTTTCTTCCACCGCTTCGCTTCCGAGTCAGATTTATGAAGAAGCTGAATCAACGGTTGGGGAAGTACGAGCTGACGCTGCAGCAAAGGACGAGTGTGACTGCTTAGTGGCAAACAAATCCCACTGTGATTCCCTTCAGAAAATCATGGATTTTTTTTTGGTGTCGCTGTCATTTTACGACTTCTCTGTGGACTTTCACGTCTTCTGAATCACGTTTAAAAGTGTAATTACAGACACCTCGGCTCCTTTGCGCTTCCTGCAGAGTTCAGTCCGGTCAAGTGAGTCGGCCTGCTGTCTTTTTTTAAATATTGATGTACATGCGTGGCTTTTCTCGCTCTGCCTCGACACAATACATCAGTTTTTTTTCCTCCTCCGTCAAGGAAAAGTACAGAGCGAAACCTCTAAAATAGACTGCGTGCATATATATAATTCACAGACGGAGAAAGGGATTCACTCGATGGTCACACAGAAACAAGTTCTGCTGATGAATAGTAAATGATGCATAATGGGTCACTGCCACTGTATTTTTTTTTTGCTCTTGGCACTGTAACACAAATCAGCAGAGTTATGGCTTTATAAGTGCATCATTTAAAAGACAAAGACAGATGGTGTGCGAGGAGTCTCTGTAATTACCGATGACAGCCGGTACGCTCTGTCCAGTGGTGGTGTCGGTGTCCACGGTGCACTGCTCCACCAGGAGTCCGTCCAATTCTCTACAATAAACAAACACATATGAGCTCATTTAAATCAGAAATCACGAGTGAAACAGAAGCGTTATTTTAACAGTCAAGTGGAAACAGTGCACACTCTCTCTTAGAGCTACTTACTTATGGATGGCCTTCCCTCCCAGTGGCAAAGCTTCCCAGGCTGGAAGAATAGGAGTGCACTCATACACCTGATGAACCAGTTAAAGCAGGTAACGTGAAAATCTTGAACTGCAAATTTATAACAGGACTATAAATCTGCTTTTTGCATTTACAAATTCAGAATAACGGATCACATGAGAAATTAGAAACAGTTTTATTGCCAAGTAGGTTTGCACATATGAGGAATCTGACTCGGTCTTTTGGGGCATGACAGTAACATGTAGATTAAATAAGTGTCGCAAGTCAGTGGACAGGAACTGCTACAAGACAAATTAGAAGCAAGTGTAATCAAGGGATTATAAGTCCTAAAAAGTAATAGACTGACCTCTAGTGTGCAGGAATGTGCAACTTATTCACCTGAAAATGTGCAAGATTACATAGTATGTGGTATAAACAACTTGAAATGTGCAACAGGATAATAATCTATTTAAAAGCTGTGCATTAATGTAGTGGTTTAACAGAACACAGTCGATTCGTACCGTTCAGCATGAATGTAAACCGCAAGTTAATAACAAAGTTTAACCATCAGAGAGTGAAATACAGTTTTACTGACACTGCTAAATTGACTAACTAGAAACTAGAAGGCACCCGCTAAGCACACTGCTGGATCTGCACCAAAACGTAGCTGACCATACTCCACCTCTGCACCAAGTTTCATCAAATTCAGCTGAAGTTTTTGCATAGTTTGTTTTGCTTACAGACAAACCAATGATAAACAAACTTCCACCTCAGCAAGGAATAATTCCCTAAATCTTGATGCAGAATTTATTTTTGTGGCAAGATACAAGCCGTTGTGTTCCCATTAAAGCTGGAAAATTTAAAACAACCCAATTAGCAAATTGCAAAGGCTGCAATTTAAAATATACATTATGCAGGACATCTGGCCCAGGGTTGAAACTGTCACGTCAGTGGTTTTTAAAAATAAACGTTGCATTTCTCGTGTGACAGTCGGACACAGGATGATGGGAAAAGGATACAGGCAGCACCAGAGTCTCCGTGTGTCCACAGTCCATCACCAGAGCAGAGTTGATGCCCAAAGTCATGATGGCCATGAGGTGACTCGGCGCAAACAGCACAGAGGGAACCTGGAAAACAAACATGGAGTAACACCTCAGTGCAGGCAGAATTCACTCCTAACATTAGGAATACCTGCTAAGCTAAAAGACTGTCTGTTTATTTGTGATTACACTTTTAAAACTTAGGTCCCTGTAATTTTAAAGTGGATGTGGAAATGACATTGTAGAATTTCACAATGAAATGACAAAAATAACACTACAGCAGTTGGCGTCTTAATTTTGAGTCTACTCTTTATTACTATTACGTAAAAACAGAACAGTGGGAGAATGAATGAGGAGCCTGGAGCTTGAAATATCAAAACAGGGCACAAGTTAATTTTTAAAGTGACAAAGTGCATCAAATGACATAAATGATTATTTTATCATCTGTTACTATTCTGACAGTATCTTTAAATTAATGATATATGCAAAGGGAGATGAGCACTGGAGGAACCCTGCAGTTTAATATAAGAATGAATTACAAATGAACTACTCTGGTAACAAGATCATTTCCCTGGGTGACAAATAACTTCTAACATCAATGATATGTGCTCCATAGTGACGTTTACTCCACAGATGATGTGTCGTTTTAATAAAACACTGATATACGTTGTTGTGGTACCTCAAACTGTTTGAAGAAGACCTTGGTGAGCGTCTCCCTGAAGTGGGACGGGCAGAGGATGGACTCGATGATGACCACTCTTCTGTCGCGAGGGTTCACCAGCAGGTGCCTGGTTGAAGCAAATAATAAGAAAAACTTGGACTTTATGTGGCTGCATCACTCTGTTGTACTGTTTGTTCTGTATGAGGCTATTCTGCATTACAGAAAAATCACTTTGCCTTTACAAACTACTATGATGGCTGAAAACACAGAATAGACAAAACTACAGTTATTCATTACAGTGTAAATGCATTTGGCTACCGAAACTATGACTATAACTAGTAACTCTTTTAACATTTACAAAAGGTAACTAACTCATTCTCACCTGAAGTACAGTATATGGATAAACTCTTTGAGGATTACATAGAGCTCTTCTGTGTTGATGTTGTACTGAACCACCTTGGTGGCCTGAAAGCGAGACATCACACACCACATGAATAAATACTTCACAGTTTCTACACATCATTCCAAATGATTACAATCAGCAAATCACAGCAGCACAGTCTCACCTGCTGCTGTCCCGGTTTCCGGATCTCGCTCGGAATTATGAACCTGGGCCCCGTTTCCCCTGCAAAGCCACATCTGCAAGAACAGATGAAAAAAAAATCTGATTCTTGTCAAACATGACTAATCATTTTAATGCATAGCATAATTTCAGCAATACTAGTGAACTACGTCCAAACTAAGGGTCGACAGATTTATCAGCCTGTCTAATTATCAAATCCTATATTCAGCATTTTTCTGATTATAGGTAATGTGATTCACAATAAAATGAATACATTTTAAAATGTGCAACTTCTGCTCTGATGCAGCGATCTCTCTCGATCTGTAGTCACCTCTCTGTGACCACTGTCAATTTGACTGCAAAAGTTCATTTCTAGCAGAAAAATATGCACAAAATATAATTTCCAAATTACCAAATCGTGACTCATATCACAGCTATAACACAGTTATATCTATCAAAATATTCTCAACATAAAGTTTTTAGCATTATCGTTCAGCTATCGTTCGAAGGAACATATTATTGTTGAATGAGAAGGGGGGGAAAAACCCTCAAAGTGCAGTTGTATATAAATAAATGAACAGTGCATCTCTGTGCCAGATGTTGTGAGACAGTAACTGCACACAAAGACATCATTCTTTAAAAAGAAGAACACAGTCCTCTTGATCTCCATGTGACTTGCTTTGAGTCAGTTTATCTTCAAGCAAACATACAGTATAAAGTGCTGCATGTTGTATGAGTCACAGTATATTTCTATTAATGTGCTGACTGCAATCATACTAAATATTTAGAGATATGCAGGATATAATGACAGCTGAAACTTTCAGATTACCAAGTGCTGTCAACAACCTACTTAGCTCCTTCAAATAGCAGCAATCATGGGGAGAAACTTTCCTCAATGGACAAACATCTGAAGGCAGGATTTATCTTGATGACACAAGATTTAGCTTGTTGTACAGTCATTGTTTTTCAGTTGCATCAAATGTAACTCAACATTTTAGAAGACACTTCTTGATCAATAACCTCAATAAGTTTATCGTGAGCTTTGTTTTTTGTTTATGTCTTGTTGTCTGAAATGAACGCAGATGCAAACATTTGCCTATTATTTTGTGCTGTCGTAGCTGCACTGCCAGTGGAGCTAGGTAGATTTATTTGTTTTTAGCTTAGCGTTGCTGGATTTGACCCAAAACTTGGCATAAGCTAACGGTAGCACAGCACTGACGTCTCTCGTTAGCCTAGCATTTTCAGGAGTGGCTTAATAGCTAACAACCCTGCAGCATTCACTTCCACGACTATGTAGCACTTGTTTCTGAACTTTAAAACCTCTGTTAGCTCTAAAAGGTCAAGTTCTACAAACTGCATCCACACACGGTCAGTTTATTTAAAGAATGGCGCCCCATGTTAGCTGTTTGTTAGCATTATGCTGACCCAGTTGCACAGTTAGCCCGGCATGCTAACGGCTGATACTCACTTTGTGTACGCTGCTCCTAAATCAATGACTATCGCGGTCTTCTCTCCTCCACTTCCCAACCCATCAAATAAGGGCATTTTACTAATTTGCTCGCCTCTGGGCGAAAATTAAATCTGTAATTGGCGCCGACAGCAGAGAATGTTCATCGTATTAAGGCTTGGAAGCTTGTTGTCTTCCTGTTGGGCTGGGCGGGGTCTTCTGAGGAGCGGTGACGTCATCTAGGAGGGGTAAGAGGTGCCTGATGAAAATATCTGCAAAATCAAAACATTAGTGAAAATAATTCTCAAAGAAATAACTGGTGAGAGTGAGGGTAAGGTTAGATTAAGATAGTGGAGTAATGTCGTTAAGTACGTTTACTCAAGTACTACAGTTAAATTTTTAGGTACTTTGATAGATATTTTGGTGATGCCACATTTTACTCCACTCTTCCCGTTTAGGTATTTTGCTAATTCAGGTTAATAACATAAAATATACATTAGCTGATGAATTCTGCATTTTTATTATTAATCAAATTACCCAGCAGTAGTAAAATAATTAAAATTAACTCCAGCTGATTTCCCTCTAAAGTGTGACTTGAACATGTTGATTTTTTTTTGTTAATGATGGCTTCATTAGTTGTATTTCTCCAATTATATGAAAATGTGAGATACTTTGTGAACTGTCAAATACCAACGTGTACACGTCTGAGCCAAAATTTGATTTAAAAGAGTTTAAAATGGATGTTGTTCATGTGGTGTAACAAGTAGTGAGAAGAAAACGAAATTACAGCACAAGCACATAAATCCAGTGCCTAATAGAACAGCAATAAGAAAAGTATGATATCTTCCTAAAAATATAATACCTGAGCTAATAAAAGATATCCTATGATACTTAAGTAGAAAAGTAATGTTATATATGATAATAAAAAATTTGCAATTCAATTTAAAATATTAAACTAATGAAATATTATTATTGTATTACTAAGTAATGTAAGCACTTGAGCGTTTTAATTTTCTGCTGATTTATACTTCTACACCAAAACATTTCAGAAGTAAATATTTTACTCTACAACATTTGTCTGATAACAGTACAGGCTTAGTTTAATAAGACGGAATATAATCACACACACACACACACACACAAAAATAGGAAGTGAAAATTATAGATTGTCATGAAAAACAACTTTCTTGATCCCTGAGGGGGAATTCGCAGATTTTTTTTTTTTTTTTTAAACCAGATGCAAAATTAAAGTGATGAATACATACTTGCGTCAGTAAATATAATCTAATAACATTCATTATT
This sequence comes from Stegastes partitus, assembly GCF_000690725.1. Taxonomy (NCBI): domain Eukaryota; kingdom Metazoa; phylum Chordata; class Actinopteri; family Pomacentridae; genus Stegastes; species Stegastes partitus. The sequence continues at coordinate 148,476 of NW_007578134.1, read as the reverse complement.
CTGTAATAAACCATTACATAAAATTAGTACTTTCTCGTTTGGTACTTTAAATGTATTTTGATGTGAATAATTTTTGCACTTTTACTGAAATTAAATATAAATGCATGACTTTTCCTGTGTACTTCTCCACTGTGGTGTTTGCACCTGGCGACCTTTACCTTGAGGATAAGGAGCTGTCCATTCAGCACCACCTGCAGCCTCATGTGACCCTCCGGCACAGACAGACGCTGGACACGAAACCTGCTCCGGAGACGAGACAACAAGCAGCAGACGGGCAGCTGATCATACATCGGTTCTCATAAATCCTGCAGATCTGAGGGCTCCGGTGGCAGCACTTGAGGAGCAGGCAGACATACGTAGAGAAGACTGAGCTGCACAACAACAAGCCTCTCCTCCAGCTCCATCTCCACGTTACCCCGAATTCCCATCCTGCATTTTGTTTTTTGTTTTTCCAGCAAGAGAAGCTCCTGCGTGCACAGAATGAACTGTGGAAGGTAAAGACAGTTTTATTTATCTTTTAATCTAATGCAAATGTCGCACTTAGTAGCAGAATGCGATGCGATATAAGGGGCTGCATCGAGGCTATGAATAGCTCCACTGTGGTGTTTGTGGGATTCGGCACCGCAGTGTGTGCATGTGTTGACAGTCCAAATGCTCGAGCGATCGGGTTTGTCAGGTGATCGATCAGCTGTATTGATCACAGGGGAAAAGTGGATTCCGTTGTAACAGTGCTTCATCAGTGCTGCCGATTCCTACAGAAGGGTGTCACCCCGAAATTATAAAACGTGTCGTTCCTTTAATTTTTTTTACCAGATTAATAGTTGATCATCATCATTTAAAGCAACAAATGCATCAGTTGTTTTGTTTTATTGATGCAATGTGTCATCAAAATGTGCCCACGTTCTGCAACATTCATGCAGCTTTCTGAAGAGACTCCTGGAGGATAGAAAAACCTGCTGCTATTTATAGGTGAAGTGGGTGCTGAGGATTGCTGTGTCAGATTCTCTCTCAGTTTGTCACTCTGCCTCTCAGTGTGTGTTGCAGCTCCTTCTGTTTATACAAAGTGAACACAAGACTCAGAGATGAAAGGGAATTTCATCCGAATTTAAGCGGTGCATCAAAGCAAAGGCAAGCAGAACCGCTCAGTTTAATCCTGTTCTCTGTGGTTATCACAGCCTCTCAAGCTCTCAAATTAAAATGCACTTTAATCTGCACTTGCACATCACTTCTGCTTTGTCTCCCACATGTCTGCTTGGCTTGGCGACACGGTGCAGAGGTTGCAGGTAGGGGTTGTTCACGCCTCTGTTAAGCCTGTTTGTCACCACTTTTTCCTGTCAGCAGGCACTGAGACGACTCAGAGATGCTGATGTCCGGGACGCTCCGCCGCCTCCTCATAGCCGGGACCTGCCTCTGCGTCTGCGGAGCCCCTTTCCAGCCCACTCAGGTCGGATCCTGTGAAGAAGGACAGTGTGCCGGCTCAGATGTAAAGTCTGCAGACGCAAAACATGTGATGCTGGATGTAGGTGCGGGAGGTGGGGCTGGCCCACATGGACGACCTGAGGGGATAGATCCGGTGACGCAGGCTGGAAACGGGGGCAGCCTGGATGGAAGATCTGGGCCGAGCCAGGCTGGTGGAGAGGCATGGAGCCAGAGGAGCGAGGTGAAGAGGACCGACAGCACGTCTGAGATGGGAGAGAGGCAGGCGGAGGCAGCTTCAGCGCTGTCTGGTGAGGATCTACCTGCCAACAGAGAGCCTACAGGTGGGCTGGACATGGATGCTCCAGGTGGACCATCAGCCTCGACTACGCCCCAGAAGGAGACGTCATACAGCCACCAGGGTGGAGGGGACAGGACCAAACCGCCAGGATTTTCTGATTCTCTCCAGGATCCAGAAACAAACCTGCAATCTTCTACAGAACCACCAAACCCTTCCGCTTCCTTCTGGACCCAGACCTCCCTCAGTCCCATCCCTCCCCTGGTGTTTGTCACCCCCCGGACCTCCACACCTTTGACAATCTGGGGCCGCGATGGAGCTACGATATCGTCCCTCCCAGATCCCTTTTTACCTGAAATCGGACCAAACCTGATGCCCAGAGAGGACGGACCGGAGAGCCTGTGGACCGAAGCAGCAAGACCCGGCGGAGGTAAGCGAGACACATGCAGTTAAAAGTCAAAGTGTGAGGATTTCTTCAGACTTAAGATCCACAGAGTGCCGTCAGAGCGGTGCGGGGTTAAGCTCTGCAGTCAGTGACAATTCCTGCCACAACATCTTTTTCCCAGCTTGCTGGATTTTCACAGGGTTTCATTAAAAAGTGAAATGAAAACGACATATCTGGTGGCAGAGATTGCCTTTGATGATTGGCAAAGAAGGCGCCTGCTTTTCCACGCTCCACTTTGAACCCCAGCTGGGACCCGTGGCAGTCTAATTACTTTCTATTCCTGACTCGAGTGTGGCAAAAAAAAAGAGAGAGAACACACACACACACACACACACACACACAGAGGCAGACACACAGCAGCAGCTAGGAAAAGGCTGGTGGCAGGGTGTGTGTTATACAAGTCTTTGGAGGATTCGAGCCTCCCTCCAGCCTCCTCTCAATCGTTCTCACCCTTTAACTCCCCATCCAGAGTCAGGCAGGTTATTACTCAGTGAGTCAGGAGAGAGAAATGGATTAAAGGAGTCTGTCTGAGCCAGTATGTGTGTCCATATGGGGATTGTCTGTTTGATGAAGCTTTTTTTCCCCCAACAGGGACGGAAGCTGACACAAAAAAAACACACCCAATTCCCAAAATGGTGTTATGTAAAAAGATTGCAGTCTTTAGAAGTGTTTTTCTTTAGAGATGCTTCAGACTAAAGGTGCAGGTTTCTTCCTCCGTCTTCTCGTCGTTGCACTGCGATCGAGACTCTGAGTCTTCTAATGAGAAACCTTTGTGCACCTGTTTCAAAAGGCCATCATAAATACTAAATAAGCAAAATGCTGCACACAGTTGCAGCTTTTCTGCACAAAACATACATTTTTCATTCCGGCTGTCAGCAGAGTAAGAAAACTTGTCGTCGTTTATTTGCCCTAGTTTTCTCTGACGATCGCAAAAAAAAAAAAAAGAAGAAGTGTACAGAAGTTCTTGCGATATCTCTTAAATGCCAAATGATTCAACGTTGTGTCACCTTACATAACTGCATTACTTCTAAGTGGAGCAGTGGGGTGTTAGCTCCTGATGTCAAATTAAAAACTACCAGTTTAAACGTACAATATAAACACAGACACCACAGTAGGAATTTCATCCACCTAAAATCGATACATCTTTCACTACTGAGATTCAGATCTTTTCTTTTTTTAAATACTTATGCGTCCAACATTCTCTTTAAAGCATCCCAAAGATGTTCTATTGGATTCAAGTCAGTGAATCACTCGTTCATCTTTAGAAACGCTTGTGTGATTTTGTGCTTTGGATGGTTCTCATGCTGGAATATTCCTCTTCTTCAAGCTTCTGCAGACTGGGACTCATCTTGTCAGCCAGTGTTTTTGCTTATTCACAGACATTCATGGTGCCTTTATCTATAAATATCATCTCCTCAACACTTTTTGCCCTCATGCAGCCTCATATCATCATAATTCCACCTCCGTGCTTCACTGTCAGGACGATGCGTTCACTGTGGCAGTCGTGGCCAGGTTCACATCAGCATTATCAAAGTGCAAGCAACAGTTTGTTCTTATCCTCTGTCCATAAAGGTTGATGTTATGAAGTGTTCCTCATGCTGTCTGAGCTGTCACAGATAGATTTGACTAATTATGCCCGTGCCAAGTGTGAAGCAGCAGTTTTTCAGAGTTAGATGGTGAAAGTAGTTCAATTTTTGTGGCGTCATTTTGGGAGGAGGATCACTGCAGCTCTGATTAGTGGTACCATGGATCCTTCTACTTTAAGATGACTGTGTTCCCACTGATTTTTAGTTGGTCACTGATCTTCCTTGATCCTGTTCCATCTTTGGAGGCCTCACAATCGCATTTATACGTTCCTCTGACAACCATGTGGAGCCATGATGTAGACATGCAGCCCAGAGGTCCAAAACTGAGAAATGTCTGGTGTTGACGACCAGTTTTGAAACCATGTTTGTGCACTTAAGCTGATTGGAAATCACAGTTTTGCTTTTGTTGCATTGAGAGTATTTTCAATATAGTCTTTCTGAAGTTTCTGTTTTTGAATACTCGTTAAAGGAAACAATCTGCTGCTCAACTCCAAAATAATGAAATTAGTGAGAGGTGATTAACTTCTGAATCATTTGACATTTCAGTGATTTTTTGCACAGGGGTGCACTAACTTCACTGGTATTCTGTACAGACTGCAATATTTCGCTGACTTTTAGCGGAGTGTTTCAATCAGTTCTGCCCTTTGGAAATTAAATTCTCCGCCCACATACGATGACCTTCACTGTGTCTGTGCTCGTGTTGACACAAATTGCAGCAGACACTGCAATCCCGCTGTCTCAAGATGAAGCCACAGAGGCCACCATGTCATCAGAGGCTCTCCCTCTCATCTTTGAGCCGTTCGAAGATGTGACACCAGAGGGAGGAGCAGCAGCAGCAGCAGCGGCGGCGGCGGCGGCGGTCACCATGGCGCCCGGCAACGCTCAGCCTCCCGGTGCCATGGCGACGGGAGGGCTGCCTCTGTCAGACGCGGACCTGGACCAGCTGGTCACCGTAGAGACCGACAGCGACGGTCCTTCACACGCTCCGCTGGTGCTGATACCAGACTGGACGTCACCGTGGCAGACGTCCGGCGCCGAGCTCCTGGAGCCAATCAGCTCCTCGGGTCCGTCTGTTTCCCAGCGACGAGCCGGAACTGAACCGGAGGATCAGTCGGAAAAAGGTGAGATGAGGAGGAGAGTTAGAGCTGCAGCTAAAACAACTAATACATTAATTGCCAACTATTTTCATAACAGATTAATTAATTTGAGTGATTTTTTTAAGAAGCAAAAAGTCTAAACTCTCTGATTCCAGCTTCTTAAATGTGAATATTTTCTGGTTTCTTTCCTTCTCTATGTCCGTAAATTGAATATCTTTTCATTGTGGACAAAACATTCATCCTGTTGGGCTTTAGGAAATATTTGTCACCATTTTCTGACATTTCCAAGACCAAACAATTATTCAATCAATCAACAATGAAAACAGTGATTTGCACAACAGACTGAATTAATAAATCTCAACGTTAGCATGATGTTCTGCTGTTTTTACCAGATTCAGCCTATTTCATACAAATAACTCACACTTTATGTTACGGACGAACACTTTTCAAAGCTTACTGTTTTAAGAATTATAAATTTAAAACTTGAGTTCATGAGGCTGGAGGAGAAAACGCATTTAAATCTAGTGGAAGTGGAACAACGGTGCCAAAATAGACCATGACAGCTTAAAAAAGAGCAAACGCACAACACATTTTTAGCTTCATTCTGATAAAAGCGTTCTTCCCTCCAGGTGCCCTCTGGTTGAGTCAGTTCAGCACAGTGGATGTTTTTTCTCTGTGTGAATGTTTTATAGTCGGTGGTGGGAAGACTCCTCCGGCCCTCTTTACAAACGGCAACAACATCCCAGTTTGCCTTTTGGTTTGAATCATCCGACATAGTTTGGCTTCTCAGATTCTGATCTTTAAAATTTCATATTTTTAAATGGTATCAGGAACTCCTTCCGACTCTTAAAATCACAAAACCTTCACTCTTTTATCACCATAATCTCACCATGAAACTCTAATTCATCTATGAGATAAATGAGCTTCTATCTGTTCAAAACTGACATAAACTGATGCCAGTAGATGAAAGGAAATACATATGGAACAGACTGAAAGGTGTTAGTGTGATTGCTGATACTCATATATGCACATTTTTCCACCGAACTGCAGCGAAGATCAAGTCTCTCCTGTAGAAGAATTAAGATATTATTAAGCTGACTCACTTATCACGATGGCCCACTGGCAGCCGTGTGTGTGGAGGGAGATACATCTGAGCTATTTTTAAGGCTAGAACAGATTATTTTCATCAAAGAAAAACATTTAAATATGTAGCTTCAATACACAAAGATGAGTTTTTAGTTTAATCAGTGACAAGAGGGACTTTAAAAAAAAATATATGTGTGATTTATGTGGCTAGGTGCATGCTTGTAGATGCTTTTCATTTGCTTTGTCTGATTTTAATTTAATTTCAGGTTTAATTTTGTGTTATGTTAAATTTTTTGCACCTTCAATTTTGCGATATTTTTTTAATTTTTATTTTCAAAACATGTATCATTTAGAATTTTTGCACTTTTAATATTTTTTTTAATGGCATTCATTTTACACTTTTAATTATGTATTTTGCCTTTTACATTTATTAATAATAATACAATTAATCATAACAAATAATTATTATTAATAATAATTTTTTGCACTTTTAATGTAATAGTTAAAACATTTTTTCACATTTCATTTTGAATAATATTTTGTACACTGAATATTTTGTTTTGCACTTTTATTTTTTGTATTATTGTTAATATCACTTCTAATTATGTATTATTTTGAAAGGTTTTGCCCTTTAATTTTGTATAATTTCAACATTTTTTGCAGTTGTAATGCTGTATTATTTTCATTTTTGGCCCTTTTTTTTTTTGCTCTTTTAATATTGTAATATTTTGAATAAGTGCACTCAGTAATGTCTAAAAAAAACACGTTCATGAAGAATCCTCACACATTTCTGCGCTCTGTTTACACCTCATTCTCTGTGATTTCCAAAACGTGTAGCCGCTGCGAGGACACTAAACCTTGAGGAGAACTTGCCCTCCACCGGTCCCTCCCTCTCATCCTTCCAGCATGCTATGACAACTGTAACCATGGCAACCCATCATCCAGCGCACAAATCCAGATCAGGGCTGGAGGAGATGGAGTCTGAGGGTAGGACGAGTTTTTTATCGCCGGCTGCAAAAACCGTTTCAGTAATTACAACTTTCTGAAATGACTGTGTGCTCCTTCTGGGCTGCCGAGGGGATAATTTTTCTTAATTCTGTGCAGAGGAGCAGGATGAGGACGAGGAGGACGAGAACTCAGAGGAGTCTGTGGAGGAAGACAGTGAAGAGGACCTCACAGAAACGCCTAAAACCTCCTCCACGCAGCCTCCGTACAGCCTCATCCCTCCACCTCCTGTCTGGGTTCAACGCAACCAGGGCCTGAGTACGTTTGGTTTTTAATTTTTAACGAGAATACAACATAACAGGCTGCTTTTAACGCTTATACAATTACATGAAAAATACAAGACTGCACAAACACACTTATACTAAAACTGCCGCCTGTAAAACACACATAAAAAAAAGAGTCCTCAGGTGTACTAAGCTGCTAAATGTATGGCTCTTTTCTTCCAGTGCGTAGCTGGGTAGAGCTGATCAGAGAAAAGGTAAGACTGCCCCCTGCTGTCCTCACAAAGTCCTGCTTGTCCAACAAAAAATTAATCCATCATTTTAACTGATACGTTGTTTACTTCTGTGCCTCAGAGCTTTGAAAACCACATAAAATCTGTCTTTATCAGAAATATTGGCTCTTTGGTTATCTTGACTCCATACCACATAAAAAAAATGAACTATTTAGTCCTGGTTGAGCAACTTTTATGAAGAACTACAGAGCACAGCTGGTTTAAAGAATCACCAGAGACTTTTATCGATACACAGAGCAGCCACAACATTAAACACCTGAAGTAAATAACACTGATTAACCCAGTTACTATGCACATGCCAAGAGGTGGGAGATATTCTTGAAGATGATGTGTTGGGAGCAGGAAAAGTAAGACGAACTAGACGACTTTGTCAGAGCATCTCCAAAACAGCAGGTGTTCCTTGTATTTAGCGGTTAGCAAAGGCGGTTCAAGGAAGGACAACCAGCGAACCAGAGACATTAGTCATGGACGCCCAAGGCTCACTGATGGGGAGCGAAGGCTGGCACATGCTGCTGTAGCACCAACTGCATGTTAATATGATATAAAGGTTTCAGAACACATCTCAGTTTGCTGTGTTTGAAGCTGTGTTAGACCGGTCAGAGTGTCCGTGCTGACTCCTGTCCACCACTGAACTGGATCACGAAGCAATGAGAGGACGCCATATCTGGTTTGATGATTGAAGGTTTCTGCTACATCGTGTGGATGGTTGGGTTGGTTGTTTACCTGGAGAACAGATGGCAGCTGGATGTTTTATGAGTACGAAGGCAAGACAGAAGAGGAGGTGTGATGCTCTGGACAGTGTTCTTCTGGGAAACCTGGAGTCCTGCACTCATGTAGATGTTCCTTTGACACCTAAACACTGCGGTAGACGAGGTACACCCCTACATGGCAGCAGGATCCTCTTGTGGTCTCTTTCAGCAGAATAGTACTTCCTGCTACACTGCAAACATTGTTCAGGGATGATTTGAGGAGTTCTGAGGTGCTGACTCAGCCTCCAAATTTCTCAATCCGATCGAACATGTGGGATGTTCTGGAAAAGAAGTCCGATCCACCTCAAAACTCTTTGGACTTGTTGCTAAAGTCTTGGTGCCTGAAACCACAGAACACCTTTAGAGGTCTGTGGGGTCCAGGCCACAGAGTTTAGAGACGGGTCGTACACAATATACAGTATTCAGTAGATGGCTTTAATGTTGTGGCTGATTGGTGTACATATGTAGTTACAGATGGAGGTAAGGATAAATGGATCATTCTTTCCATGAAATATTGTAATATGGCCACAACAAAAATACAGAATCACACCAGTCACAACCATTAAAGGCTGTTTAAGTCACGTTTCTCCATCCAGGCAAGTTTACCATGACTGTCTTTCTATAATTTGGCCTATTAGAGGTATGAAGTGGACTTACCTGGAGTAGAAATGCTCCCTTTTATTTGACTTGTGTCTTCACCCTCGACAGGCCGGCTACGTATCCGGCATGTTGGCCCCCGTGGGCATCGGCATTACGGGGGCTCTGCTGATTGTCGGCGCCCTCTACAGCATCAGGATGATTCACCGCAAGAGGAGGAACAGCTTCAAACACCAGAGGAGGAAGGTCAGGCAGCCAGAGGTCAATACCCCAGCCGCTTATTACTCTCGTTGTCGCACTGTGTCCAGCGTTTTCCTTCACTCTAGGACGCACTGAGTGCAGCATTAAGTCGATTTCTTTCCTCCACAGCAACCTCGAGAGCCGGGCACCAGCCGCCAGGACCAGGCCATGCTGCTGGCCGACAGCTCCGAGGACGAATTCTGACGAGGGCCTTTCGGGGCCTCTTCTATTGGTGACCAACAGCCGAAGCTCCCGCAAGGGAGGCTCGGCCAACATCCCCATCGCTACGACTACCGCATCTCCAATCACCCCGGCCTGTTTGGGTATCTGATCCACAGAATGTGAACGAGTAAAAGGGCACAATCAGCTTTGTAACTCCTTCCCTCCCTTCTTTCTAAAAGTACCAATGTGAGCACTTTTCTAAATGTTGTCAGGCGACTCTCCCAAGGCCTGGTTTGGCACTTTGACATGAAAATATAGTTCTGCTGCTCTTAAAAACATCAGCAGGGATTTATTAGACGTGAGAAAGTGTTGAAGTTTTGCAGCTTTGTGCAACGGAGGGGGAACACGAGAAGGCGTTCTGTCAGGTAATAAAAGGGCTGTAGAAGAAGAGCTGCATTACGTAAACAGTGTAGATAAATGTACTGTACGTGTAGCTGACTTGGGGTCAGTTGTGTTAGTGTAAATAAAGTTTTATTTCTTGTTGAACATGTAGGATACTTAAAGGAATAATTTGTTGTTTTTTTTTTGCTGGGAGTTGGATTAGAAGAGTGGTATCATTATTATCTGACTGTCAGCAGGGAGACCGTCTCTGTCCAAAGGTACCAAATCACGCCTGCCAACACTCGATTAATAAGAAACTTGTTTCCTGTTGTCGGTTACCTTACAACAGCTAAGCAAAAAAAACAAAACACATACTCGTGACCTTTGGAGGTGCTGGCAGGCTGCTTTTATTACTGCTGAACAGAAGCTGCTCCGTTGCCAGTCAAGGGGTTGACCGATTATCGGATCGCATATGCTGCCTTTAAATGATCTGTTTACTGTGTAGGATCCATATGAACGCCTCCCTCTTGTGGTGTTCACAAACTCGTATGTAGAAATCCTCCGAAAGCCGCGAGTGCACCAGAGTTTGCTGAAGCTTTCAGAAACAGTGAACCCCGTGGAAGTTGTAAACTAATATTTTATCATTTTGTTCATTCAAGCTCTAATGTCTGAGGAAAGTTCTGATTATTCCCATCAGCCCTATTTTTTAGCAATCCTACAATTACACCCACGTAGCTTTAGTTAATATGACGTCCCATGTGATAACTACAGAAAGAGTCCACATGATTTTTCTTGTGGCGTTTTCCAACATCGTAAGCAAAAATGATCCAAAAAGTACCTTCCAGAAGTTCCAAGTTCACGAGAGTTTGCTGACGTTTTGAGAAGTAGCAAAGGTCACAGAAGTTCAGTTCTTGGTGGATTCTAAGCTAATATCATGTTGCTCACACAGAGCTTTCCTTTCTCATTATGACATCTGACCAACATGCTGATATTCTCAACATTACATGACTTCCCATGTGCTACTTACAAACTCTTGAGTTCCATTTAAAGGCAGCCATCGACTGTAGATTGAAAAAAACCTTGTAGATTGACATTTTGAAGCACTGAATTTGGAATTTAGGCGTCACTTTCTTGGCATTTTAAAACCAGATATGATCAGAGTATACACTTCCATATGGTGTCATGGTAGCCCTGCCCTTAAACATACCCTGCTTTATCATCTGTTATCCTCTAAATGGGACCATAAATTACAAAATTAACACCGCGTCGTGTTGAAAGAGGTCTGAAATTAGCGATTGAGTCCATAAACGAATCAGAAAAATATCTACTGAGAGAACACATCAAGAGAGAAGTAGCGTCATTTTATCATAGACTTCTATACAACCAGAGGAGTCGCCCCCTGCTGGCTGTTAGAAAGAATGCAGGTTCAGATCACTGCCGCATCAACTTCACATTTCAGAGTGTTACCGGATTGGTTATATATCACAAGTGATATCCTATCGACTCTGAAAGATAAATGTTTTGATATTAACACATCTAAATATAAATTTCAAAAAAGGCGTTTTGTGTTATTCTCAGTTTTGACACCAACATTTAGATTTTTACTGCAAATTTATGTCAGTTATCAACCTAATTGATTGCAATAACCATACTGGTCGGTCTTTATTCCAGTCTCTTCTTTAGCTTCGCGTTTAACCGACAGATATCGAACTTCTCATCCAACTCTCGGCAGGAAAGCGAATACAGCTTTTAGAGTTCGTCACATACAGTTACTTTGAATTACTGCTTGGTTTAAATGTGAAATCTGTGGAAATGCAAATGTTTTATTCAAAGTCATTTGTTCATAGACTGTGAGAAGCACATACAAAATACCATCATCCTATAAAAGTATGTAGCATAAAACAGATTTTGATGTACAATATACTGTAACTCTGGTAAGAACTCATCGCCACTTGCAAAGTTTTCGTTCTGTTTCTCTTCTAAGTGCATGATTATTCATACACAGACTGGTTGCAGAGGCTTCTCCCTCAGGAATGAAGCGTATCTGCTGGCTGGAGAAGCACAAACACTGAAGACAATGGAGCAGAAGTTCATATTTTCACAAGTTAAAGATTTTTTCTTTTTTTTAGCTCAGTTTGTACACTGGTGTGGTTTTTGTGTCCTAATCTGCTTCCGACGAGGGCAGACAAACGTTTTGCTCAACACTTTTGGCCCCGAAAGTCACGCTCACATGCAGCAGGGGTTGCGGTCGGATTAAGATTTAAAACTTTTTTGAGAGAAAATAAAAATATCCAGACAGAAAAAGGATTTCTAGTGATTTGAGCCATATTTGTAACACCAATGATGTTATTTTCTGTAACTCCATGAGCCATCTGACATGCTTAACGTAACAACTGCCTGTTTATATGCAATAATACTGTTCTAGGTGAATGTGATGTAAAATAGTGGACACTTTTTTTCTTTTTTTGTCTCTTTATGTAGATATGAAACAAGGTTGTGATCAAAATAAACGACTCTTTTAGATTGTGACTCTTTCTCGAATTGTGACTCTTTTGTTTGTTTGGGAAAACCACTCCACACAGCAGCAGACAAGCTTTACAGCATTAAAAAAATCAAATAATTTATTTCTGTGTTCTTTTTCCACATTAAATAAAAGCTATCGGACATTTCCAGATCAAAATCAAGAGAGGGGACAGGGAGGAGGAACAGAGGGAAACAGACATGCAGAAAAAAAAAAAAAAAAACCCTTTTGCTCTACCCTTTGCACACTTCATGGATGGCGATGGAGGCAGGCGCCCCAGAAAAAGACTGCAGGAAGCCCCTGTGGTTGGTTGGTTGTGTTGTGGGGGACCACTGCTTATATAAATGTTAATTATCTGACCGACAAAACTGGTTTCTGGAGGGGAGGGGAGGATTTATAAATGTAGGTCAGGAATAGCACAGCGGACGTTCAGGATGAGGAAATAAACTACTGCTTTGAACACTGAACTGGCATGTCAAGTCAAAACTGATTCCAAACGCAGAGAAAACTGGTAATGCAACACCACAAGCCGTGGCTACAAACTGATAAAAGATGACGAAGCCCTTCAGTCTGTGATCATGATCCAAACGGCTGTAATGCCCATAAACCTCGTGGTACTGCCAGAGTTTCACAGGATTGAGAGAGAGAGAAAAAAAAAAAAAGATGCTAAACAGACTCCTTCAAAACACCTCCTCTTCCTGACGGCCCGTTTGAAAGAATACGTTCATTTGCTACCCATCCAGTCCTTTCGTCAGCGTGTGAAAGAAGAAAGGCCTGAACAGTGAGAGAACACAGAAAAAAAAAAAAAAAGGAGAAGCGAGCGTCCAACACAGGGACAGAAGATTGAATGAACCAGAAGGAGTTTGAACGGGGTGATAACAATAAAAAATAAAAAAAATAATCTAAACAGTGTGTGATGAGCAGCAAAAGTTCGGGGTTCTAGATTGTTTCGCTCATCGTTCTCACAACAACACCTCCGGATGGGCTAAAGTAGCACAGAAATTAAAAATAATCAACCCAAAGTCGCCCCCAAACCCAACACATGATTCACCAAAAAAAAAAAGAAAAAAAAAAGACATGCTCTCAATATATCCGATGAATAGAACAACACTCGTATACAAATCTGAAAAATAAAAGAAAAATAAGTAATCTGATCCATTGTTCCAAACGCACACAGACACACGGACAGAACTTTGTGTGGGTGGCAACTCCGTAAACATTTACTCTCCCTTCCAGACGTGGGGATGTAAGAGCTCAGCTGAACTGCTGCCGGAACAAAAAAAAAAAAAAAGAAAAGAAAGAAAGGGGGAATAAACCCAAAACGAGTTCCTGTAGTGTCATTCAGAGGGATTCTAACTGTTTGCTGGAGACTTTTGTTTGTTCCGTTGCCATTGTTTGTAGCCGACTTCACACGTTTTGCAGATGGCAGTGTCTCGCGGTGCTTCCACTTTGAATACTGTAGACAAAAGCACACGCGTCCAATTGCATATTTTCGGGGCGCTACAAGCTCGAGGTGGGCGATCGGGTGATTTTATATTAGGAAGCGTGCTATATGTAAGTATTTTATTTTTACAGCTCAGTAGCTGCTAGACTCGCCTTGTAGTCGTCTGAGGTTTCCTTTCATGCTGTTGGTGCTCATTCAGCCGCCTCTCCAGCGAGTCTCTCGTCTCACCAACAGACTCCAACAGTCCTCGTTCTGCTCTACACTGTGAGCTGGAGAACCACTTCGAGCGTAGCCTTGCAGGGACAGACCAACACCCACAGCGCTGTGTAGTATGGTCTGGCTGCACCTCATTATTAATCTGCTGTAGGGGCAAAAAAAACAACACTATTATGGTTGTAACTCTATCAACTAAATACAATCGATTGGGTGATGTGAAGCCCAGGATGCAGCGATGGTGCCCCTGCAAAGTAGTGATTGTTTTGGTGGAACCTTTGCATGTCGAGAGCCGAATACTGCCTTGTTGGTTGTTGTGTCCCATAGTGGAAGGGAGTTTGAAAACGGTTACACCCAGGTAGTTGAAGAGGACGAGAAAGCCGCCTAAAAGTCCACATTCGGTGAGTCAGACTACTCCTGCCAGAACCTGCAGCAGGTGGAGAACTGGTTCACAAGCTCACTGAGGCTTTGGAGCAGAATAAAGACACCGAAAAGTCCGTCGATGAGGCAGCTGAGCGACAACAACAGCGACCTGTTCGGTCTACAGGTGGAGGAAACATGAGGCGAGATGGGGCTAGCTTGTTAGCAGCGCAGATGCAAGTTACTACTTCTGATTTGAACTTTTAGACTAAAATAAGCATAAAAACAGGACGCAGAGACGCGTGACTTGGCCCTCGAGCCTCATTTCACTGATTACGTATCAGAGCAACCCTAATCACATGACTTCCACTAAACCTGTGAGGAGAACTGTGATTCCGACTGTGATCGTCACATGATGGTCTTCATGTGATCTTTTATCCGGATCGCCCACCCCTGCACAAATTGCATTTACAACCTGTGATAAAGGCTGCTTCCTCATTTGCTTTTAAAAATAAAAAAAAATAGAAGCAGATTCAGGGTTTATTCCCCCTTTAGCTATCATCCTGTTCTTCATTCCTTCTCTACAACATCGAGCACGAACTTACAAAAATAAGTGTCTGCTCATGTAACTAACGAGTCCTGCCGTCCTTATTAGATCAGAACAAAACGCAGCACCACAAAGGCTCTGATTTTTCCTGCGCGAGGAATCCGAAAGCAGAGAGATAAAGTCCAACAGAACAGATCCACACCACTGTCAAAACAGCACACACACACACACATTCGTACGGACACATACACACTGCAGCAATTTCCAAAGAAGTGCATCTGACCTTTGTTCATTTTCACCGTTAAGAAAAAACACACAAAAGCAGTTGAAGCAAACTTTCTTTGCCAATTAGTGTGTGCTGGAACATCCGGGTGCATCTATGACGAGTTCCAGGATCTCAAAAAATGTTAGCGAGGTTGGCTGTGCATCAAGTTAGGGCACCTGGGAAG
Source organism: Stegastes partitus (assembly GCF_000690725.1). Taxonomy (NCBI): domain Eukaryota; kingdom Metazoa; phylum Chordata; class Actinopteri; family Pomacentridae; genus Stegastes; species Stegastes partitus. Next base: position 133,366 of record NW_007578134.1, on the reverse strand, counting down.
TGCATTGTGGACTCAGCCGCTCACGAGCAGCGTGAGGTTATACAGGTGTATAGTAGACAAATCTAAATAAACTGAAAGCAAACGAAAGAATACAATATAATCTGCTAAGAATACTCGTCTATTTTCCTTTTTTTTCTTTTTTAACATAAACACACACACACAGCAAACAGGAATCCAGCATTCGCAACGCTTCGCCTCGACCTGGCGCCGACGTGTCGCCCGTCGGCAGGCAGATCGCTGCAGTCGCGGCTGTTAGTGCTGACGGACCGAGTGGCACTTGCAACGAGGAGATTCAGGATAATAATGTTAATTAGTAAACAGAGATATCTGACCACACCGTCATTGGCAAGGAGTCTCTCTCTTTGAACGACACCGTTTTTCTCCTTTTTGGAAATTTTGCAGTGGCTGGCAGTGCGTTTAGGGGAAAAAAAAAAACGAGTTCTGATCTGCAAAAATTAAAAATTTAACTCCTCGACCACACCCACATCAGGGTTCGATTTAGTAAAAGGACACTGAAGCGGAAAAAGAAAAAAAAAAAGGTGGCAGATCCACAAGTTGGGCAAAGTTTGAGGTGCTAATGGAGTGATTTGTTTCTGCTCTGCACCAACATGCTGACACCAAACAGAGGAAGGAGCCTCAGACTGGGTTCATCAACACACTCCTGCACTCACATTAAAATAAATGCATGCATATCTTTACAGGCTTCAGTCCTGGAGGCTGAGGCAGGTGATGGAGGAAGAAGCAGCAGCAGCAGCAATAGCAGCAGCAGCAGCAGCAGGAGGAGAAGGAGGAGGAGGAAGAGGGAGGCGCTGCATCCACTGGACACGATGGGGAAACAAAAACACACACCACAGCATGCGCTCGCACAGTCGCACAAACCACCCGCAACCGCATTCACTCGAAAAATAGCCACTTGCTGTCCAAAAAACACACGAGGCGGTACAAACACGCAGTCATACCGTAGCTTTTTTTTTCTTTTTTCGTCCCCCGCCCAAAACTTACAAGGTTAAAAAAGAAACACAAAAATAAACTCCACAAATATTTTCTTCCCAGTCTGTGTTTTTACCGCTCGACTTCCTTGTTTTCACGCGTTGTTGTCGGCTTTGAGTCAGTTTTGTCCTGCAGGATGATTTTGGTGTGGTTGCCTCGTCCTCTCGGGAATCCTCGCCTGAGCTGCTTCGCGTCACCCGTCGGCGAGGCGTCCAAGCTTCAAGGTCAAAACGTCATCCAGTCCCCGGTCAAGGTCGTCCCAGAGACCGCCCTCGCTCGCTCGCTCGCTCGCCCCCGTCCTCGTCACAGAAAGTATCAGGGGCCCCTTCATGAAAACATCTGGTGGGATTTTCAGTCCATTTTCTGCCTAAACAACAGTTGTTCAGAGGTCAAAGGATAAAAGGAGGGTGTGTCTGTGTGTCTATGCATACCTATGTGCATACTCCTTATGTTTGTACACAGGCGTGAGTGTGTGTGTGTGTCTGTGTGTATGTGTGTGTGTGTATTTGTGAAGATAAGAGCGAATGACCAGGGCAGAGCTGAGGCTGTCAAGCTGATAGTGTTCGAGGTGAACAGCACCTGCTGTCCCGTCGTCCTCCGTCCCCTCGGATTTCCTCTAGCGGAGCCACAGTTTGAGCCGCAGCGCGTCCACTCCGTTCAGGTAGTATCTGAACAGCCGCTTGTCTCTGACAAAACCCAAGTTCTCATACAGCTTCAGGGCTGATTTGTTGGTGATCTCGGTCTCCAATACAACCTGTGGACACAAGGAGGGACGAGTCGGTGAGAGGATTTTTGTGACGTTCACTCATTTTGAGAAGCTGCATTTTTACTCTGCAGTTGTTTCTGGAGATGAACAGTCGGAAAACATTGTTGGAATGAACAACTAATCAAATCGCAATTTGGAACGATACAATTAGCAAAGGCTGCAATTGATATACCTTTAGCAGTACAGAAAAGAAACTGTCATGTCAGTGGTTTTACACATTCCTGCTATTCTCCTTGAGTGGCCGTCATGCTTTGAATGGTATCTCATGGCAATGCTGCATCACATGTTTACATCTATTACACCCTAAATACTGAACTGAAACATGACTTTAAAAAATAATGACGCAAATAAAGTCAAAAAATGTGTCACAAAAATTACAATTCTACATTTCCCCCTATTCATTCAGCCCTAAATCAAATACAAGTTTTGCTGGTTCAGTACACTGATACACTTTTCTTATCCTAGAAAGTAGAGAATAAACAAAAACGACTCTAAACCTGCCGTAGCTACACTCCTCATCTTGTTCGCTCGCATGCTGCCACTAGAGGTGGAACAGATCGAGTTAAACATGTTTGGTTCACTCGTCAGTTCGAGGCGTGTATTCATGGACGAAAGAAATGAGCCTACGATTAACGCACTGAAACTTCTTCGTTGGCACTGATGAAGTGTTGACTGCAGCTGTCAGTCAGGTTTAGAAATAACAAGATGAGTTAGAGAATGTGCCAGCATCATCTCAGGTTTGGTTTTACCGATGGCAGCGAAAGAAAAGCACCGGTGGATTTAACAGAGACAGTACAACGCATGTAGCTAATGCTAGCAGTACACGACGAACCGCTTAAGAAGACGTCATCTGAGTGTTTGTCCTCACAGCGTCAGGAGGAGAGAGTCGTGTCGGATGCAGCAGAGTTGTTTTGAACAGAGTGTTCAATGTGGAGATTTGTTTTTATGTAACTATCACAAAGCTGCCTTTTCTATTTGCACTAAATACAAAACCTCCTCTGCTAATTGAGATTTGACCCTGAAGAAGATGAAGTGCTTATGGTTTAGATGTTCTCAGAATTTTGTTCAAAAGCCACACAGCGGTTGACTTTTTCCTTTTTTGCTGCATTAGATGAAAAGCATGTTGCAACGCCCTCTCACCGAGTCCTCTCATTTACCAAAAAAACTACCAAACGAAACTGATTCTTGCAAACCATTCCCCCCCTACTGGTCCTCAACAACACTCAGAAACTTTCTGTACTTGCGAGAAGGGATCATTTAGGGATATTTTCTGTGGGTACATTCGAGGAAGATCTGATATTAAAAGCTATTGGGAACACTGAACCTAAATTTAGTCGTGCAGAGGCCTGGAAGATCTTTAAACATTTATGATACCCTTTGAAAAATAGTTGGCAGTTTGTCAGTGTTAAGGAAAACCTTTGGTACATATATGCTTTTTTTTTTTTGTTTTATCTTCCCTGGACACGTGTACTGCATTCCTGTCCATAATCAAAATGCAGTTTTTCATATGGAACCAGCACCAAAGTTGAAATATATGCAGCTCACGTACTTTCTTTTCTTGGTCTTTACGTATTTTTTTTACACAAATTAGAGAACACATTCTTTGAGTGAACACATTCAGCATGTAAAAATGATTAATGGGGGCGAACCACAGCCCTCTGATCCCAGCCGACAAAGACAGTAAAGAAATGCTAGCACTGAATCTTATTTCTGCCTCGAACATCTGCTTTCTTTCAAACGATTTCAAGGAAACAGGCTGAATATGTGGCTGCTCGGAGAGAACCGAGGTCGCAGCCAGCTTAGAAAAGTGAAGGACAGAGCAGGAAAAGTGGACCTTGAAATTAAAACTGAGTATTTTTTTTTTTTTTGCCTTTCAGTTCATTCGCACACACGCAACCTGCAACAACAAAGAACTGAACGCCGACAGCACAACACGTCTCTACTCATTTATCTATGAATTATGCATATTTTATTACCGAGGACGCTGGCGCACGGCTTGCAAAAGTGTGCCAATGTCAGGAATAAATCTTTTGTCGTGGCTGCACCCATACAGAAAATGTCTTAAATAAAACACATCATAAATGTCTGAATGTTTAAAAACTAGCTTACCTCGTCACAGTCGCCTTCCACCATGGCGTAGATGGCCTTTTTCACCAGATTAGTACCTGAAACAGAAGAATACAGTGAGTCCAGGAGGGAAACAACACAAAAAATTTGAAGGAAAAGACCTCATAATAATGTAACGTACAGCTTTCCCTTTAGGTTGTTTTCACCAGATAAACAAGGACAGACTTTGAACTCCTGAGGGCTGAACTACGAAGCGAGATTAGCGGGTTATCGAGGTGTGTTGAGCCTAAAGTCAGACTTTTCTGTGTCACGAATGTGGCTCTCTCCATGGTAACTGATGCTGTGGAGCTAGATCTCCATGGTACCTGATGCTGTGGAGTTAGATCTCCATGGTAACTGATGCTGTGAAGCTAACCTGGTCCGGAGCAGGTTATGTTCAAATTAAATCGGCTGGAAAAAGCGTCTCTTTAACCAAATCGTTTCCTGATGATTTTTTATGAGCGATACAGATTCTCAGCTGACGGAATGTGTTTTATCTGCGCTGTGCGTTACTAACATCGCTGAATAAAGCCGTACAGTTACAGTATCGCACACTGTAAACACTGCGTTGCTATGGGAACTCAACACGTATTTAGTTGGTGATGCAGAAATCACATGTTTTTATGTTTGGTGCGTTTACTCTGCTGGTACTGGAGCTGATAAAACAGATTACAAAATGAATTATTCTACTGATATTTATTACACAAAGTATTTGATCAGTAATTAATTAAAACATTCATTTTGCTTTGATTTGGCCAAAAGCTAAAGTGACATCCTGCATTATGGGACAGTGCCAGACCCTATCATCATGTTTAAATATATGAAGTTTCGCGGTTTAATGTGCAGCTGTCGGTGAGAAATGAGCGGCTGCATCGATCGGTAAAATAAACATACTGGTCACGTTCAACAGTTCTCCACCAGCATTCCTGTCTTGCATCACTTCCAGTCGCGGCACTTTTTACCGTCATAAATGTTTATGTTCCTCATTGTTCTCCATTGTAACAGCCTGTTGCCTGAAGCAGCTGCAAACGATGGTTTCATTTTGTGACACGACGCCCTTTTATGTGAACAGAGTCTGAAGCAGAAAGTCTGAGTCGACAAAGAAAGCTGAAAACCACCTTCGTGACACCTGTTATCTCCGACTGGGGCTTTAGTTTTTGTCGAGCCGACTTACACAAAGAAAGTCTGGCTTTGTCAAACCTGCTGTGTCGTATACCCCTTTGCTTTCATGGTAAATGTGCACGTTGTACACGACATACAAGCCACTACAGCAGCACAGAAGCAAAGCAACGTCGTACTGCTGATCAGGTTTATTTATGTGGATTCTAATCTAATAATCTAATAACATCCAAGACAGAAGAAAAAGAAAAAAAACACTTTAGAGAGAGACAGAAAGAGGGACAGCAGCTAAACATATTTCATTCATCTAAAAAAGTCAGTATCCGTGTAAGTATGAACTATATTTAGATCATTTTCACTGCTTTCCTTTGCCGTCACACAGCTCTTTCCAATGCGGAGCTGAAGCAGTTCAAAGCCACCAGATTCCTTTGACAAAAGCAGCGATTTCACGTCACAGAAAACAGAAGTCGCTGATCTACGTCTCCGTCACTCAGTTGGCTACGTTCTTATTGTGTGACTGAGGCAGCAGTGCACCAGCAACTCCAGCAAAAATACCCCAAATAGAGTGTGCATTCAAACTGACACTGATATTTTTAGGTGGCCAAAAGTTGTTTAGCCGCAGACTCCATCCACCTCAGCCCACTGCTGAACTTCACTCACAATTATTTTGTCTGTTTCTCAACTGGGGGCTTACAGACAATCATCTACTGCAGATAACACACCGACTATGGATAAGCACCTCATACAACCCCGCTTCAAAAAATCTGAACTTTGATAACATAACACACTGTGTTTGTTGTCAGACTCTCTTTCTGATAAGTCCGTCCTCCTTTTTCTGGGTTGCTCTGCAGTGCAGGCAGTTGTTACCGCTGCTGCTGCTGCTGCTGCTGCTGGAACAGCAACTTTTCCTGCCGGATTTTAGATAGATAGACACTTTATTTGTCCCCGTGGGGAAATTTGGTTTGCAGCAAAGTCACATGGTGCTTCATCACAATGAACAGAGCCACCAGTGGTCATAGACATACAAATACAGCATATGTTACAGCAGATTAGCATGACCAGCTGGACATCCTACTTATCATTATGTGAATTACAAGTTAAAAAACTTAATGACTTGAGGAACAAATGATAATTTAGATCCGTTTTCAGTTAATCAAAGGGGGCGTTATCGTCATGGAGGTGGGGGGTTTCTGCCACTGAAACAGGGCATCTAAAGAGACGTCTACATTTGTATAAATGTCAATAAGAACAACGCCCTCTTACTGAAAGGCCGCGTGATTGGACAGCATCATGGGCTAGACTTTCTAAAGCAGAGAGGAGGTGCAGGAGTCTTTCTTGCTCATTACAATAGGTGGGTTTTCCACTGCAGGAACTTGCGGCAGGTGTGAATCTTTACAGGAACCGCCCCCTAATCAGCCCTTTCAGCTTTTCTTTTTCCACTGCAGCGTCGGATCCGAAAGCAAAATATCGAATAGTATTTACTGGACATAACTTCATTTCTAAAAGCAGATAAGAAACAGAACACTGCAGGTTTGTTATGTTGGCCTGTATGGCGTAAAAATGAAGTGATTTGTTCCGTCCTTGTTCTAAACTCTACAGCTTTTATCCCAGCTGCTCTTACTAGAGCCAACTCCTCTGTACGTTGTTGACGACGATGTTCGAGAGGAAGAGACACAGCGTTCGTGATCCTCTCTAAGTTTAATCAATCAGTGATCAGCATTGAGCCCCGCACAGCAGTTTTTTAGTACCTTCCCTAGAGTTGGCACTTTTTTCCTCGCTTGAAAACAGCCCTGAAGGAGGTTCTACAGGAGCAGCTCCCGCAGTCAGAACATGCTTAAAGGTTAAAGCTGCAGTAAAGCAGCTCTGCAAGTTCCTGCAGTAGAAAACAGCCTCAAACGCTGAAAGGTTATTATGAACGTATTGCTCCAATGACTTTAAAAAATTACCGCCTACCGCAGCTTTAAGTTTAAAGTTGCATCACACAACCGCTGAGTGTGTGTGCTTTATCTAAACGATGCATTTGCATAGAGATGTGATTGCCAAAGGCGGCTCGTAACAGTGTAACACAATATATTCTGTGCCGAGATCTCACCGATGCTTTTCCTTCTGTGTTTCGAGTCCACAGCCAGCATGGCGATGTAGCCGCGACGAAACATCTTCTTATGCATGTCAAGCTTACATACAATGGCTCCGACACACTCCTGCTCCACCATGGCCTGCGACGGACACACAAACAAGCACAGCAAACAGTCAAATCCTCTGAGGTGGCCGCTGAGAGGCCTACCGACAGTTTCTCTCCAGTTCCTGTCATCCTGCCAGTTCTGCCGGCTCCCCGACCTGACCCCCGACCTTTATTTCACCGCACTTCCTCTTATGTCACATGCGGCGTTCCAGAATAACTGGAACTGGGAAGTTTACGACCTTGAGGCCCAGAGGATAAACAAAGAAAGGACAACATTTTTTGTAAAGTGACAAATTTAAAAAAAAAAAAACCTTTACTGGACTGGGCAGGTGGAAGAGGAAACCTCTAGTTAAAGCTCAGCACTGAAGGTTTTAGAACTCTGAAGAAACTCTGACATACCTGATAAACTAAAAGGCTTCAGCTTCTCAACTTGACAGCTATTAATGCAGATTTATAGCCACAAAACTGACAAGGGTGGAGGTTCTGTGACAGGTAAATGAGCCGAGTAGCCTGCCAGAAACTAAATTACCGACTACAGTGATGACTACACACCTGTGTGTTTCCACCGAGTGCTTTACTTGCTCTAAAATAGTTGTATACAAGTGACTAGATAAGAAGCCCTGGCATTGCTGATAAACTAAAACGGGTGTTGTTGCGTGAGTTCCTTGATTTGATTGCTATTAGTGCAGACGTATATCCACAAAACTAACAAGTACGAAGGTTTTCCGACAGCTAAATGGGTCGAGAAGCCTGCCAGAAGCTAAATTACTAACTTGAAACCTGTATAACTTTATTTGCTCTTACGCGGTTGCCCACAAATGACAGGATAAGATATCCGATAAACTAAAAAGCATTCGTTTTTTTTGATTTATCACCTACCAATGCAGATGAAACTAACAATTATGGATGATTTCTGACAGTTAAATGGGCTGAACATCCTGCCAGAACCTAAATTACTAACGTGAAACTTTATTTGCTCTGACACAGTCGTATATAAATGACTGGAGAAGATACTCTTGACATCGCTGATGAACAAAAACGGTCAGTTTCTTGGCTGACAGCTGTTAATGCACACTTATATCCACAAAACTAACAAGTGCTGAAGATTTGTGACAGTTAAATTAGAAGGTTGAGTCTAACAACAAGTAAAATGTAAGCTCCAAAGCGTATGCATTGCCACAGAGGGTTTCATAACATTGCTGATAAACTTAAATAGGTGTTATCAGTTTCTACAGACTTATATCCATAAAACTAACACACATGGGGGATTTCTGACAGTTAATGCGTTGAATAACCTGCCGGAACCTAAATGAATAACCTACATAACTTTATTTGTCGTGACAGAGTTGCACACAAATGACTGGAGAAGATATTGTGACATTGCTGATGAACTGAACAGTTGACAGCTATAAATGCAGACAAAACTAACAAGTATGGGAGATCTCTGACAGCTGAATGCGTTGAGCAGCCTGTCAGAACATAAACTGTCAAACTGAACCCTATATAACTTCCTTTGCACTAACATAGCTGAACACAAATGACTGGAGAAGATATGGAGATGAACTAAAAGGTCAGTTTCTTGATCTGACAGCTATGAGTGCAAACTTATACCCACACACCAAGATGTATGGAAGATTTGTGACAGTTAAAATGGAAATACTTGCCAATAACTTAAAAAAAAACCAAACCTTTGTGCTGCCACTGACACATTTATCTGCTCAGCATATCAGCTCTATGTTTAACTGCCTTTGAGACACACTGACAGGTGATGACAAGAAATGCAGTCACACCCAGTCCTACTAATGCAGAGCAGCTTAAGGTTGCCTGGCCTCAGAATAAAAGGAGTGACTCTGATTCTGAGCTGAAAGTTAAAGTTGGAGGTGATTTCTTGCAGCTTTTTTTTTTTTTACTCACCAGAAAGCAGAGCTGCGGCCAGTTGTGGATGAAGTACCTGTACGTATAAATTGAATAAGGCTCAGACAAGTCCTTGGTGATCAGTCTCATGATCCACGGCATCTGCAGCTCGGACTCGTAGCGGACGTATCGGATGCCGTGACCGTCGCCCTCCGCTCGGCCGGGGGAGCTGCTCAGGTCGAGCCGGGCCAGCTCCGCGGCCGGCGGCTGCTGCTGCTGCTGCTGCTTCGGGTCCCCGCCGGGCCCGACAGCGTCCGGCGGCTCGTCGCTCGGCGGTCTCGGGGGCTGCGTGTGGTCGAAGCTGCCCTTCCCTTCGTGGGCCGCCTCAGTCCTCGTGAAGCCCGGCATCCCGTTCATGCTATTGTTAACCAGCGGAGAGTGGCTGCCGTTTTTGGAGAAGGGGCTGTGGCCTTCGTGTTGGCAGTGCTCACTATTGTTTCTAGCGGCCGGAGCCCCCTCGTTGCTGCCGCTGCTGCTGCTGTCACAGTTGTCCACGGACGCTCTGGGATTGTCAGGCCGGTTTCCTGCGTGTTGGTGGCCGTCGGGCTCCTCCGAGGGGCTGGCCAAGCCGTTCAGCTGCTGCTGCTCTCGGGCTTGCATTTTGAGGTGAAGCGCCGCCGGGCTAGCCCTCGCTAGCATGTTTTTCTGCTTCTTCTTCACCGAGCCTTTCACTTCGCTTACCGGCTGCGACTTCTTCCCTGTCCCGGCGGGTACACAGTCCTCCCCGTGGCAGGCCGCCTCTCCGTCTTCCACCGCCGGCTCCGCGCTCCCAGCCCCGGGGAAAGGAGGAATCTCAGCCGGGGATGCGGGCAGTGCGCTACTAGGCCCAGGCGGCACTGTGGCCATCCCACTGCATTAAGGTGGAGATTCACGCTGGGAGAACGTTGAACACAATTTCATCCACGAGGCCAAGTGACACACAATCAATATACGACTTATTCGACCGAATATCGCATAAATCCAGCGCTTTTTCAGGCAATAGCGTTTCCGCTGTTTGTCGCTGCTTTCTCCTCGATTTCCCTGCTGCCGCAAAGTGTCGTCGCAGAAAACTCCATCGCGACAGACGGAGACGCTTTACGGCAGCCGAGGAACGCATGACAGTTGCCGCTCATTTTTCTGACACCAGGGTCAATGCCTGTAGTTTATTAACCACTGAAACAACAGAAGTGCTTCCTCCTTTATTTATTTTAATATTTGCCTTTCTGTTGCAACAATAGCATTTACAAATCACACTTTAAATTTAACTTTATGTCAATTAAAGTTACATATGATCAGATATTTTATATTGGTATGACAATCTCAGTAGTGGAAGAGTCCTGAAAGGTTCACTGCCCCCTCAGCTCAACAACCACTGATCAAGACCCAGTGGTGGGATGTAACTAAGTACATTTACTCAAGTACAATACTTACGAACAATTTATCATTTATGTTTACGTATTCATATACTTAGCTTTTTTTTTTTCCTTTTTAAAAATCACATACTTTCTTAAGTATTTCCACATTGTGCTTAAATATAAATTTTACAAGTTTTAAGTAATTCTTTGTTTTTCTACAGTCTAATTCTACTCCACTATATTCTGGATGCAAATATTTTTGGAACTTTGCACGGCTTCACAAGTGTTTTAAAACTTTTTCGTTTTTTTTACATTAATTGCGCACAATTATTATCAAATATAAATCAACTAATAAATTATTCTATATTATTGTAGAGTAGGCTAGCTGCAGTACGTACGCTAATTAAACATTTCTACAACACTGAGGTGGTGTAAATAATAATCAATGAGCAATTATTTATCCAATAATATAATGCATATAATTCTTCAATGGACCATTCTGCATTATGATTAATTTTATTTACTCATGAGTTCTAATTTTGCTTTTTGTTCATTTGTTTTATTTTAAGGTCCGCGTGAAGCTTTAGTTTAGTTGCTTTAAGAATTTTTTGACACTAAAATCTTTGTATTTTTACATATGTAGAATTTCAAATGGACTATTTTTATTGTAAAAGAGGATTTTTCCACAACAGTATTGCTATTTTATTTAAGTACATAAATACTTCTTCTACCACTGCCAAAATGAGCATCTTTGGCAGCAGAGGAATCTGATAGATGTTTTTTCCTTTGCAACTATAAATACGATACTGCAGGTTGTCCAGCAGATGTCGCCACTAGATCAGTTTGTCGTTTTATCTTCGGAAGTTTCTTAAAACTTGCCTGCATCTTAACTGAGCTTCCACTTCACTGCTTTCCAGATAAATATAGAATTTTTTACTTCACCACTTAGACTAATATCTCCATGAAGAATTTGTAAATTAATGAATACATATTAATACATGATTTCATCACAGCAGAAAGCGACTTGTGTCAACAAAATTAACACAACAGAAATAAACATAAACATTGCCCAGAGACTGACTGGCTGTCCTCTTCCATTCCTGGAGGAGATTCACAGCACCCACTGCCTCAGGAGAGCCCAAAGCATGATCAGGGATCCCTCACACCCCGGCCACCACCTCTTCAAACTTGAACTGTGAACTGTACAGTTGTTTTAAAATTGTTCTACTATGCATTGTGCACTTTTGTTTCCTGATGTTTTGGATCGTATACGAGAGCTTACGAGAGTTAATATTAAGTTTCCCATTACTATATAAAGTTATATGTGCATCACTTTAATGTTCTAGCTTATGATTGAAAACTACACAACTTTTTATCTGCTGCTTGTGAATTCCCCCCTCAGGGATCAATAAAGTTTTATCTTCACCTATAATATGACATCATAATTGATTGATTGATTGATTGATTGATTGGATGTGGTATTATTAAACTAAACCTGCAAAGTTACCAGGTAAATGTAATGGAATAAAACGTGTAGTATTTACCTCTGAACTGTGGTGGAGTGAAAGGATAAAGTAGTAGACAATTAAAACAGTCAAGTAAAATACAAGTAACTCAAACTTTATACTTAAATTTAGCACCTGTGTACATTTATTCAGTTAAGTATTTACAAGCTTTGCTTCAGTAAAAATACTACTACGAGCTTTAAATTGCTGTAAAGTTGAACTGTGAAGTAGTACAGAACTGGAAAACTCAAGCAAAGTACAAGTAACTCAAAATTTTACTCAAGTAAAGTACTTGAATAAATGTACTTAGTTACTTTCCACCTGCAGTTGAGTAAATGTGAACTACATTATAATACTTAAGTAAAAGAACTGCATTTCATTTCATTATGTCTGTGAAATGACAATAAAGTTGAATCACACAGTAACAATACTGTTACAACCAAAAGTCCTGCATATAAAACTTTACTGCAGTGAAAGTATGTAAGGAGTTTTTTCTTTTTGCAGATCGACAAAGTCCATCCAGGTGGCAGTGTTGCTCTATTGTGTCCTCCATGTATTCTGATGGTGGATCACTATTTGGCAAAGACATGGTGAGAACTTTAAAGTCAAAGTGTAGAAAACACGACACAAAAACTCACAGATGGAGAGATAGGTATGTTTTCCTGGAGAAACAGCGTCCGCATCCTGTTTATAAATATACATTACAGAGCGAGAGACGAAGCGATAGAGAGGCAGAGAGACGGCTCTTTTAAAGCTTAAGCCTCGAGGCTGAGAACTCTCTGAAGAGCTGGAATCAGACATGCACAATCAGTTCCCCTCTTCAAATCTCCTTTACAGGCCTATCTACTTGAACAGGCTTCTCTTAATTACTTTCTCCATCACTTAGCGAGCCGAGGCCGGGACGAGCCGCGGCAGCGTCTTGCCAGAGACATTTGGCTGGTTTGAACCCATATTTATACAGGCCTATATCTGCTTTCTCACAAGCCTGTCCCGGACTTTCCCTCCCCTCCTGCTTTCATTGTACGCTGCTCTTGTCTCTCGGTGGCTCTACCCCTTTCCAAATATCTCCAGGGTGTCGGTTGCATCATGTGACTGGTGTACTTGTGATTGCAGCACTTGGCACGAGCTCTAATCTACGAGGAGGAACCCGAAATACCTTGAAAAAAGGCAGCATGTAAAGAAGGTCAGCGTGGAGCTCTGGACGATGGGTCGACCGATGTTCTGTTTTTATTGGGGGCTGAAATGGATTATTGGTACTAAGGAGACAGATTACCGATACGTAGAACCGACATTGGATGAAAATAGTGGTGTCAAAATTTAGAAAAACACAAACTCCACCAAAAACTTCATTAAATTGCTTTAATTTCTTTCTGTTTTGCATTTGTTTAAAGCTGAAGCGCAGGATTTTTACATATAAATGAACATTTCTTACACTTAACCCATCACACAGCACTGATCAAGTCTTTGGCGCCACGTAAATTTCTCAGTATTTCACAGTGTACCAAAGTTTTCAGTCGTGTTTCTTACATTCCCGCGATGTCAAGCAGCAATAATTAGTTTGCCAGATGAGAAAAGAGTTGTACAGCTCAAGAAGTAAAGACAGAATATCTACAGCAGCTGAGAGTTTGGTGGAAAAAAACTCAGAAATGTTCAAGAAAAGTCTCCTATCCTCCAGCTGATAAAAAAAACTCAGTGTCCAGACGAGGGAAAACTGTTTAAAAGTGGAAGCGATCAACGTCAAAGTATTCATCACAAACGCTTCAACAGTGTTTGTGTAATAATTCTCCTTCTGCCAGAAGGGGGAGGCAAAAGTTTCGCATTTTGTTTATTTCAGGGAATTTTTCAACACTGAAAATTGTTTTTACAGGTTAGTCAATGAATTCAAACAATTAATTTTATACCCAAAAAAGCAAAAATAATGACGTAATTTCAGTTCATTTTGTCTTGACAAGCACAGGATGACAAACAGGCGAAAGTTAACATATAAAAATGCAAACTTGTCCATTTGAAGTGGAAACTAAAATGTAATAAAAATAAAAAAGGGGGTTTATTTATGTCAGTAGTACAACTCCAAAAAAAGTTTCTACTAAAGCCCTTAACAAAGTGAAAAAGTTTGGTCTGTGTGTTATTACAAACAGCTTATAGCGGAGGGCAACATGGTGGATGTTTCACAAGCATGGAGCAGCTAAAGCAACTTCTTTTCTCATTTTGGTAGAAGCTTTGAATTAAATTATTAGCAGCTAAATTCACAGCAGAAGAAGAGTTTGTCGGACAACGCTGCCGTTATAAAATCCGCATTTCAGCACAACAGCAGCTTGGAAGTGACTCTTGGTTATGATGTAATCCTAATGAACCTCATTTCAGTCATTGTTTCGTACGTTTTCTGTCTCTGACAACAAAAAAAGAAAAAATTGTAAATGAAAACAGCTTTTTTTTAAGTTCAGGTATATTGAAACATTGTATAAGTGAGCACAGAGAGCAGGAGAGAAGTATCCAGATGTAAAGTTCCTCTTGTGTGTTTTCGATTCAGGTCTTCATGCATTGCAGTGTGTTGCCACAGAAACTCTACGCAAACCACCTCTTTGTTATAATTTAAAGTTCTCCTATTGTTTCAAAGACTTGGAAAACTTTCACGCTGCACTGAATTGCTGCAGCCGCCATTTTCTAAAGCTGTAACTGCAGCTGATCGATGACTGGAGCCAAAAACAAGTGATGTCATGACACAATAAGACATGATACCAGAGAGAAGCATTTGTTACAAGGAACTGAAGCGGCTGTGTGTTGATGAATCTTCAGCATCTGTCATCAATTTGCAGACTAGTTGTTGCAGCTCTGCTTGAAATGACTGATTGGTGACCGCGGATACGAAGACCCGCGTCAAGGCCGAAGTAGAACATTTTGAAATTTGTTTATTCTATCAGAAAAATTTGAAAACTCGGATCCAATAATCAGTCGCCCCCCTTGTCAGTAAAACCCAGTTCGACACTGAACCCAAATTCCCTCGTCCTTCGGATCCGTCTCCGTCTTTCCGTCCATCTGAACCGGTCTCAGGGGCTGAAGGCCAAGCTTTTGGATCTCCGTCCTCCCTCCTCCTCCTCCTCCTCCTCCTCCTGTCCGTCACATTGGCCTGCTCCCCTCACTCCTCCACTTCCCCGTGTCCTCCTTCTCCTTCTTTTTTTTTTTTTTCTGTGTCTGGCGTCTGGTCCACTAGAGCTGTATTTAATTAGTTTCTGTTGGGTTAATTAGGGGCTAAAGTTAGGGGGTCGGACCAGAACAAAAGCGGGTCAGGCTGGACGGATGCAGGTGCTCCGGAGTGGTTGCCAGATTCCACCGTTCAGATTAAGATGGCTGCAAATTGTCTGGAGTGTTGGAGGAAAGAGAGAGAGACAGGGAGAGGGAGAGGGAGAGCGACCAGAGAATCGCAGGGGAGGAGGAGGAGGTTTTTCCGCCACATATGGGATGGCAGCTCCTTATACACCCATGCTGGCATCATTGTTCTTATTATGTGATGAATTTCAGCATCCTTTCTTTGCGTTTTTCCACAAGAAACCGCCTCGATTCATGCGTCTCCCTCTCATATTACACCGGTTGATCTAATGTATGGCCAGTGATGTCTCTGCCAGCCTGTTTCCCGGCCGCTGTGTTCACATCGCTCACTTTTATTCATGTACGAGTGGCAGCTTCACCCTTTATGCTCTGTCGCGGGGAGAAAATATGTGAGGGGGACATCAAATAGCCCAATCCAGACAAAACAAGTGAAGTATACATAAAATGTGCAGCCTGTGAAGTGTACATCAGTTGCTCCAGAAATGAAGTGATCACGTAAATGAAACAAACGTAGCTTCAGGCTGCTGCGCTGTGAAGATTACCTGCTTTTTTTTTCTTTTTTTTTTGCAATTCACAGATATGTACGGACTATACGTGTAAGTTTGAGACGCAATTTGACCTTTTCCCCGTGGAGATGAAGAGGGAGCAGATACGAGAGGAAGAAGAGGAGGAATCTCTGGCATTGGCCGGAGCCCCTCGGTGCAGGAGGGTCCTGGGGCCCTTTAGACAGGCGCCAGCCCAGCAGGGAGGCAGAGACAATCACGCAGCACCAGATTCAAGGCACAGAGATGGAGGGATGGAGGGGAGACGAGGAGACGCAGAGGGGAAGATCGAGGAAGGAGGAGGAGGAGGGGAACAAAAAGCGGGACAAAGAGGGACAAGCCGAGGAAAAGGTGGAGGACGCGGCAAGGAGGCGAGCCGAGAGGTCCGGGGCGGAAACGAAGGGAGCCCGAGCGATGGATCAAGAGGAGGTGAGGGGAAGAAAGAGACGAGCTAGAGGGAGATAGCTCGTATATTCCCTCTGTAACAGTGTTTATCACCGGCCCAGATCGTGGCGTATGAACAGTGATCCAAGTCAACCATCTGCTGAGGCTAGATAAGCCTGGGAGAGCTGGGTATTGAGCTGTCACTCAGGGAGGAGTGCAGGGAAAGAAAGAGAGGAGGGGAGGCAGAAACAGAGGAGAAATAAAGACAGAACAGGGTGAGGGAGATGGAGGAGGAGGAGGGAGGCGAGGAGGAGGGAGGCGAGGAGGGAGGGAGGGAGGGTCTGTGCAAGGTAGAGGAACTGAAAGGAGAAGATTTGGAGTGGAAAGCATCCGTCTTGTTAGAGAAAGACTTAACGTCAAATTGATGTCCAGCCCCGTCCTGCCTGATGCCGAAATAATCCCTCGGTTAATAAGTGGAACAATAAAAATTATTTGTTTTCATCTTCTTCGGCCCACGTCTTGCACGTAAACGCTCTCTCCTGCATCCGCTCACGTCACTCCCTTTGACGGCTGTTTGTTTTCTGTCACATTCGAACATGCAAATTAGAAGCAACTCTGCAATAAACGTACCTGACGAGATGGAGGATCCCCAGACTGGGCTGATGAATGTGGCAGTTTGAGGAATGTTTGAAGACAGAAAAGTCAAAAGTCTTGGATTCCTGCTTCCGAAATGTGAATATTTTCTGGTTTTACACTCAGTATCTTTGGATTATGGACAATAAAATGATTTGTTTTCACCTTTTTCGGCCTACTTCTTGTACGTATATAGGCTCCTGCATCCGCTCCTTGTGATGGTTTGTTTTCCATCACTGTAACACAAACACATATTTGCACGTCAGGAAATTTGAAGCAACTTTGCAAAAAAATTACCACGGTGGTGGAGCTCCACACTGGGTTGATTAACCTGCACAAAAAAAGTCTAATTTCTTCGATTCGAGCTGCCTAAATGTGAATATTTTTAGATTTTGCACTGAGTATCTTTAGATTCTGAACAATAAAAATTGTATTATTGCACATATATACGTCCCACCTTTCCATAGCTGTTTGTTTCACGGCACACGTATTCGCACGTCTGTAAATTTGAAGCAATCCTGGAATAAATTTACCAGCTGACTCGTGTCCCCACTGTGGAAGATCTCCAAACTGGGTTGATTAATCTGCACACAAACCTCAGAGTATAAAATATCACTTTACTATATTGTGTAAGTGCCACTACCATCCATTTTTACGCTTCAGTTTTGGTGCAGATGCCACAAACTCAGTATCAAGCGTTCAGTTAGTTGTCAGCTTTTGTTTTAAGACCAAAAAGTAAAAATTCTTGGATTCCAGCTTCCTAAATTTGAACATTTTCTGGTTTATTACTGAATATCTTTGGATTATG
Source organism: Stegastes partitus (assembly GCF_000690725.1). NCBI lineage: Eukaryota > Metazoa > Chordata > Actinopteri > Pomacentridae > Stegastes > Stegastes partitus. Next base: position 115,756 of record NW_007578134.1, on the reverse strand, counting down.
GACAACTAAATAACTATTATATGTACACCGTTGCATCCACTTACATCGCTCTTGTCTCCACTAAGGATCTCAAAACCCTTGATTCTGTTACTTTGGACTAAAGCTGCAGCGATTAATCGATTAGCTGTTGCTGTTGAGAAGTGATCAATCTATTTGTGTGATATTTTAAGAAAAAATTTGGTCTAAATTCTTTGATTCCAGCTCCTACATGTGGATATTTTCTGCTTTTAGACTGAACATCTTTGGACAATGCACAATAAAACGTATATAAACGCACATTTAGACGCTCCTGCATCAGCTCACGTCGGTCCTTTTCATAGGTGTTGTTTGTTTTCTGTCACACATCTTCACGCATCTTGTGAAATTTGAAGCAACTCTGCAGTAAATGTACCTGGTGAGTCGTGTCTCCACTGTAGAAGATCCCCAGACTGGGTTGATTAAGCCCCTTGTGCAGGTGATTAACTTAAACCCCACTTAAACCAGCCCAAATAAAACCACTTTATGTATAACTATAAATGTCAGCGTGTGTGTGTGAAAGACAGACAAAGTAAGAAAAGATGAATCCGTCCCTTTTAAGACGTACAAACATTGGATCCCAGCTCGGATCTGTGTGTTTATAGTGTGATACTGCGGTAGTATGGGGGTGTGAATTAAGGCCGGGAGGGGGGTCAGGCCCGGGAGTGGGGGTTAGAAGGGGATTAGCCGGGGCCAGTTGGATCATTTTACAGCCGGAGGACCCCCCTTCACCCTCTGCAGTCTCCTGGACAATGAGGATTAAACTCCTCTTGTTCCTCAACTCCGAAAAAACGGCAGGACGACAAAGACAGTATTCCTCCCGGGTGCCCCGGCTGAGGCTGGGAGCTGAGAGGGGGAGAGAGGGGAAGGAGGGTGAGGGAAGGGGGAGGCGGGGGAGAGGAGGCAGGGGGTCCATCATAAAATTAATCCCTTCACAGTTTCCTCTGGGTGCAAAGTGAGATATGAGGCAGACATGTCTAATGAAACGCTACAGTCATCTCGGGGCACAGCGATAAAGGCGCACATTAAACTAATGGAGCTCGTCATTAGTGGCTCCATTAAGCGGATCGAGATGCTCTGCTTTGGTGATCCGCACCGAAGATGAATCCACTCCAAGAGACTCCACGCCTCCTCTGATATCTCGTCACTCGTGCGGCAGTTAGGTGACGACATTTAACTTTATAATCCTCAGTGCTGAAAGTATAAAAACACTCGCTTTAAATTTGTAGTTTACACGAGAGGAACGGTTTGACAATTTGGTTTCATCAATAACACTTTTACGCTTAGCTTAGCATAAAGACAAAAGGAAACAGCTAGCCTGGCTTCGTCTCAAAGTACAGAATCCACTTTCTAACACTTTCTTTATCTGATGTGCACAAAAACTTCAGTGCAAACAGATAACGCTGCTCTGTTGGTGTCTTAGTGCCACAACAGGACACTTTTATGCTTCAGTTGTTGTACGGACACAACAAAACGTGTTCATTTGTGAGCTTTAGAGAAGCTGAATACTATCACTTTGAATCAGAGATGCACAATTAATCAATTAGTTGTCAACTATTAAACAAAATGCCAACAAAAGCAAGTCTAAATGACCTGACTGCAGCTTCTAAAGTGTGAATATTTTCTGGTTTCTTTCCTCCTCTATGACAGCATCCTGAATCTCTTTAGGGTTGTGGATAAAACAAGACGCTATCATCTTCATACTGATCGACATTTTAGCCATCAATCATCATCAACTCATTAAGAAAATATCCAAAAACAGCAGTGAAAACATTCGTTAACTGCAGCTCTACTTTGGACAGAGCTCTTTCCTGAGAGGTTGCTGAGATTTGGGGCCTCAGGTGGAAATTGCAAGTTTGGCGGTTTGATCCTCGGCCACGCTGCAGTGCCCTTTGGCAAGAAAATGAACCCCGAGTTGCTTCTGATGGCAGCTCTGCAGCTACTGGCGTCTGAATGGGTGAATGAGGAACACATTGTAGTGTTTTGTAAAACCTAGCGAAGGTTCAAAGGTACCATACAGGTGTAGACGATTTAAAACTTTATCCTAACTTAAATTTACTGTACACAACTAAGAGTGTTACCAAACTTGTAATCTAATTCTAATATACCCCCAAAAGTCCAGAGATGCTGTTGGAGTGTTTTTAAAACAAAAAAGCACTGACCTTTCACGCCCACTGACCATGCAGGTGTAGCAGCGGGTAATACAACAGAGCTAAATTAACCAGCTAATGCTCACATCTACAGAAAATTAGGGAAAACCACATGCGACCGTTAAAACCCAATCAGAAAGTGAACAAGGGCGTCTGTCACAGTTTCCAAAAGTTTCTCTCGATCCAAACGCAACCCTGGATTTTTAAAAGCTGCAAAAGTGTCTGTTTTGGGCGTCCTGAAACACCACAGAAGTGTGGACGTAAGGAGTGCATGTAGCAGAGTTAATGCACTTTAAAATGGAAGTGAGGATAGATTCCAGCTGCAGGATGTTGGAAAAAATGGACATAAAATACAGAATTTTTTTAGCAAATGACCTGAATAACTACTCGGAAAGAATGACTCATTCTAAAAGTTACTGCGGTGATTTTGTAGATGAGTGCACCTGCATCGAAAATTTTTTAAAAAATGTAAAAGGTTGTATGGAAAAGGCATTAGAATTAGATTTTTGCTTTCAATGACATTCAGATCTAAAACAAACAGAGCTTTCTATTCTTATTTAATGATTTACAGATTAGTTTTTGCACCTAAATCTTTATTTTCAATGTTAATTTGCACTCGTGGAGCCTAAATGTCCAGAAACTCTTCAACAAAGTCTTTGAAATAAAGTTAAAAATGATCAAATAAGACCTGTGTGGATTTCCTTTGTGCATCCAGCAAAACCTGTAGCATGATGTATTTAAGTTACTTCAGCCTTTGTGTGGATGTAAATGTGGTCTTTTTGCAATGCTAGGCTAACCATCGTCTGGCCGGTGCCCAAAATTTCAAATTATTGCCCCAAAATTTACATTGCATGACACAAATCCCAGGTGCACTGTATCATTTGAACCCTCTGTGAACAAAACGCATCCCCAGCTCAGTAAATTGAGGGATAAATCCTGTGTAAAAGCCCGGCGTTGAGCCGTGTGTGATCATAGCCTGAGGCCTGGTGATTAGGGAGCCCTATGTGGCAGAGTGTCCACCCAAGGACGTACCACTGGGCTCAGTATGTGGCACAGTGTCGGGCCTCCAGAAGTGTTTGCCGTTACAATTACTGTAACAATCGGCGCTTCTTCTACTTCAGGGGATCGAGGACAAAAAGTAATTTTTGTGATGTTGTGATGCAGAGGATCAAAATTTACTGGTCAACATCCAAGTGAGAGGAGACAATGAAAGAGGAAGACAAAAGAAACAGAAGGTTTTAATCTGGAAATAAAAAAAAAAGAGGAATGTTAAAGAGAGGAGTGAAAGAGAGAAGGAGGGCGAGCAGCAGCACAACAGAACCAGGGGGAGTTAGAGGAGAGGAGGGGCGGTTATACAAAAAAAATAAAGGGGGTTTCTTTTACTTAAAAAAAAAAAAGAGCAAAAGAAAAGCCTCTTCTCGCCTCCTGGACGCAGTGTCAAACCCAATCAGTGTCTGGCCTGGCAGCGCTGCTCGTCTCCCAGGCACCGGCTCACAAAGGAGGAGAGCCGAGGCCGCCACACCTCTCACTTCCAATCTGCCTCCTCCAGGACGAGGCCTGAAAGCCGAGGGCCGACAAAGCGCCTCCGATGTTCAAACTCTCATAAAAAAAATGTAAAAAAAGTCCCAGTGTGGCGAAAATTGGATTATCCAGCAAAAGTAAGAAACACTCTCAGATCAGTTCATGTCGATTTGGACAGTTAATATCAGTTTTTATTGTCAGGAAGGGGGGAAAAGCTGGAATAAGTTGAGGCTTTCGGGGGGATAAACGGCCGGTTGTAGGTAGGTATTGTTCTTAAAGATGCTCAAGCACAAGAATGGGACTTAGTGTCAGGGTGTGTATGCATAAAGCCAAACACAAACATGGATAAACTGCACGAGCAACAATCCCCGAGTGCTAATAAACGTGAGCAACAAGGCTTGATCCTTAAAAAAAAAATGAATAGACACCCCCCTTTAAATCGCATTGTTGAGCAAATCCTGTATTAAAAAGGAAAAAGGGTAACTCTGCGTTTATACTCTTGAAGACTTTGGTTAAGCCAGTCTGCCACTTTGCAGCTTCGTCGAGTAAATCCTGCATTTCAGTGGCGATTGGCTGAAGCCGAAGGGGCCATCGTTTTCACACGCTTCATCACTCGCTTCCTCCTCCTCCTCCTCCTCCCCCACGGCTGCTGTTTACCCATCAGCAGACAATGGCTGGTTACTGGCAATTAAACAGCATTTTCTGAGGAATCCGTGGCACTAGGTCTAATGGCATTACTGCTGGATGATTCAATCCCTGAATAGTCAACAGGATTTTGCCTCTCACCAGGAAAATACTGCTTCATCGAATTACCCGTATTACATAGATTTACCCAAAGCTTATGATTCAGGGTTCACAGATTACCGCTCTTGTAAAGCAGCGATAGGAGGCCGGGGACGACTCCTCGGAGCCGCCGCCGCCGCCGCAGATTCACAGATTATTAATTTGACTTTTAACAACTCTCTGCTTTTGCTTTTTCTGACTTTAATATCAGACGATGCGCGCGCGACGCACACGCACGGACGAACGGAAACACGGAAGCCAAACTGCACATTGTTGGCCTTTGACCTCGCGCGGGTCGAGTCGAGCCGGGCAGCTCGAGGAACCGGGGAGGATCGGCCAAGTCCATTATCTCACAATGAAGGGCTAATTACTGGGCCGGCAAGCCTCAAATCACACGGCAGCAGACCGCCTGTCTCTGTCCTCCGCTCACCCAACATCTTAATTGCTCTTTTATTCTCTCTCTGTTTTCGCCGTGCTTCTCTCCCCGACTCGCTCCTTCTCTCGCCTCAGCCATTTCCGCACATAAAAGCGAGATGCTAATTGCCTGCTATGGAAATATTGGGCCCTGTGATTAGCCCAGCAGAAGGTTTTTGGCTGGCCCGAGTCTGTGCGAGGGACCGTCGGAGCCAGAGCGCTCCACGTCAAAATGGGAAACTCGGCGGCGGTGAAAGGAAATTCATTTTTTTTTGTCCGTCATTTGCATGCGGAGCGAGGTTGAAAGCGCGAGGGCTGTTATTGTGCTCCAGTGGCAATTTGTCAGAGTGCTATGTTGGCAAAATGTTGACAGGAAATCAGCTTGAACAAAATTACAGGAAAATTAGTTCAGTTACTTTCAGGCAGAGTTGGTGACGGTGTTATGAAAGAAATTATTTATCCTCCCTAATGGTTCAAATATCTGGACGCTGGTGAAATGTTCATCCGTGACTTTGACACTCACTGAATTATTATACACTGTAAAAAGTGTATTTGATTTAGTTGAAGTATTGTTTCAAATTAATCTCGTTCAGGTTCGTGCTTCGGTGGATTCTATACATTTGAATTTGTCCCTTTAAACTGATGTTCTAACTTCAACAAAAGTGCAAAACGTAGATTAGATTAGAGATTAAACAACAAAATCCTGTTTTACATTTCCATAAAACACATCATGAAGTTGGATAAAGTGTAGTCCCTTAAAATTAAGGTGCAGCTCATGCAAACCGTTCATTTGAGAGAAATCAAATGATTTATGTACATCGAAGTGAAAATCCAGGCACTAGTTTGACTAGTTAGCTAAATTCAACTGAAACGCTGTTATCTTCGAGCAGGACTACAGAGCAAAGAAAAGGAAACCACATTAGGTTTGACATTTTAGGTAAAGCACATCGTCAAGTTGGAAAAATTGTAAACTTAAAGTTCTTAAAATTAAGTTGCAGCTAATGTAAACTCTTCTTTTTACTGTTATTATACAGATTTGTGAACTTACAGGTGTTAACTGGTAAAATAACAGGAAAAGAGTTCATTTACATGCTAATGGTAAAAAAAAAAAAAACAGGCCAAATATGTGCATAATGTCCACATCAAAAATGTTTCAATTACACACATTTTTTTTAGTGTATTTAAATAAGCAGTAAATATAATTATTTTACAGATATTAAAAAAAGCATATAAAGGAGTGACAAACGGTCAAATATAAAAATAAAAACAACACAAAACTATTCATTCTTGTGTTGATCCGAGCAAAAAATAAAAAATGTCCACATTAAAAATCTGTATTTTTATAAATACTAATTTGTTCTTTTTAATATGTTTGACTTGAAAATTACACTATTTTACTGCATTAAAATCAGCAATTATCTCGCAGAAAAGATGTATATTAAGAACCACAGACAAAGACTGTACATGGTGATTCTTTTTTTCTCCCCAGATTTTCCCTGTTTTGTTAAATAGCAAATAACATCGAGTAAAAAAGGTACAAAAAGGGCCAAAAACTGAAGATAATACCCACACCAAAAATCTTTTTTTATTATTAAAACAAATATTTTTTTTAACAATGTGTGGCTGTAAACATACACAGCTTTCCTATATTTATTTATTTTATTTTTTATACTTGCTGTTATTTTCATGATTTTTGCTTTTTTT
>NW_007578134.1:101947-109091 GCF_000690725.1 Stegastes partitus | reverse complement strand
TTCGTGCTTCGGTGGATTCTATACATTTGAATTTGTTCCTTTAAACTGATGTTCTAATTTCACCAAAAGCGCAAAACTTAGATTAGATTAGATTAGAGAGTAAACAACAAAATCATGGTTTACATTTCCATAAAACACATCATGAAGTTGGATAAAGTTTAAACTTCAAGTTGACTTTTCCTTAAAATTAAGTTGCAGCTCATGCAACGCGTTCATTTGACAGAAATCAAATGATTTATGCACATCGAAGTGAAAATCATGGCATTAGTTGGACTCGTTAACTAAATTAAACTGAAACGCTGGTATCTTCGAGCAGGACTACAGAGCAAAGAAAAGGAAACAACCACATCAGGTTTGACGTTTTAGGTAAAGCACATCGTCAAGGTGGAAAAAATTGTAAACTTCAAGTTGGCTTTTCTTAAAATTAAGTTGCAGCAAATGTAAACTCTTCTTTTTATTGCTATTTTACAGATTTTACATGCTTTGTGAACTTACAGGTGTTAACTGGTAAAATAACAGGAAAAGAGTTCATTTAAATGCTAATAGCAAAAAAAAAAGAAAAAAAAGGCCAAAAATGTGCATAATGTCCACATCAAAAATTTTTCAATTACACACATTTTTTTTGTGTATTTAAAGAAGCAGTAAATAAAATTATTTTACAGATATTTAAAAAAGCATATAAAGGAGTGAAAAATGGTCAAATATAAAAATAAAAACAACACAAAACTATTCATTCTTGTGTCGACCCGAACAAAAAATAAAAAATGTCCACATTTAAAATCTGTATTTTTTATAAATAATAATTTGTTCTTTTTTATTATGTTTGACTGTAAAATTCCACTATTTTACTGTATTAAAATCACCAATAAATACAATTATTTTGCAAATATGTCACAAAAAATGATGTATATTAAAGAGGCCAAAAACTGTAGATAATATCCACACCAAAAATCTTTTTTTTCTTTCTTTTTTTAACAATGTGTGGCTGTAAACATACACAGCTTTCCTATATTTATTTATTTTATTTTTTATAATTGCTCTTATTTTCATGATTTTTGCTTTTTTTTTAACATTACAGAATTTTAAAAAAAAATACTTTTTTTTTTTCAGATTTACACAGATTTTTCATTTTATTTTATTTTATTTTTTAAACACATCTATTAAATATACACAAAATAAGCCCAGCTGACCTGCACGGACCCACATTCAACTATAATTTCTGATACAATGACTAATTTCAAACAATAGAGAGGTTAAAAACACCCGGTGTAATCATAATGGTTGATGAGTTTCTATTCAGGTGTATCTACCTCATTACTTCCTCCCCCCCTGACCTCCACTCATTATCTCCATCAGTGGGTAATTCACTAATAATCATCTAACAACACAACAGGGGCTTGTTAATGAACTCCATCCTGAGATTCATATACATATGGAAATGAGCCTCAGTGGGGGAATGTGCAGGATCCTCGTCGTTATAACGGCATCCTTTGACCGTCTGGCTTTAACCAAAGATTAGCTTCTTTTACAAAATATCATCGGAAAGAAAAGGAAGTTTGTTAAGCCTGCAAACTAGTACCATAAGACACAGAAGCCTCCACTCCTCTGCTGCTGTCATTCCTCCTCGGTGACCTTTAGCTCTTCTCCATACACTCCCTCATTTTAGTAACTCTGACTCGGTCTCAGTCACCTGCCATCTGACCTCGGCTTTGTCCCAGGAACCGAACCAAAGCTTTCTGAGAGTCTCTGCGGATATTGAAATGCTCTTTCAGACGAGCTCTCTTTGCGGCGCTTTGTCCGAGATGTTGGAAACGATGGAGAAGGAGGAGAGAGGCCGGTTTTTCCCAACGGTGGTGGCAGCAGCAGTGGAGTGGTTGGTGGCTCTAGTGGTGGTGGTGGTGATGGTGGAGGAGGTGGTGGTGGTGGTGGTGGGGGGTGCAGGTCGGCTGTTCAAAGGCTGCCTTTTTACATTGTTGGTCAGTTGGGGATTAAGGTCCTCTGTGCAGCAGAATAGCCCCTCTAATTAAAAAGGATAAGAAGGCAGAAAAATAGCGAGAGGCACGGGAGGAAGCAAAGAGAGCGGGAGAGGGGAGAGCAAATTTGCAGAGAAAAGAAAGAAAAGAAAAACTGTTTTCAGTGTCACTCCTGCGGCCCGGGGCCCGTCGATTCAGCCTGGATTAACTTTACACTCCTCCTCCTCCTCATTTCTGCCTGTCACTCTCTCCACGGTCGCTTTCTGTCTCGCAATTTCCGAACTTTACTCTCCACATGCACTTCATTCTCCTCCACGTACGCATTCAAAACATTTAGTCGGAGCCCAGAAAGAAAAAAAGAAAAAAGAAAAAGGCGACGTCTGTATAATCTTTAGACCAAACCTTGATGTGTGACATCAGAGGAGTTTCCACGACGTGTTAGAGAAAGTTGATGCAAAAACACAAGAACTCTTCTCTCTTTGAATTTCAAGCTCTCTTGAGGCAGTTTGGAAAAAGAGCTAAAGAGCTGAAACATGGCTGACACCAGCTCCCAGGACGAGAATAATTGCAGGTTTCTTTCTTCCATGTTTAAGATAAAACACCTTACAAAGACCTGGCAGCACAGGTGACACAAAAACAGCAGAATAATGTTCAAAAACTGTAGAAAACTGAAAATAACATCTGGAAAATATCTATAAAAGAGATTGACAAGTTTTGTTTATTTGTTCCTCTTCTTTATGTGCGTTTTTTTTGCGGTTTATAACAGATAACGTGTCTTCTTCTTCTACTTTTCTTTGCATGATGCAGCCTGTAGCGCCACCTTCTGACTACAACACACAGCCCAGTTCATTTAAACAAGCCTGAGTCACATTTTCTTTGTCTTCTTTAAAAAAGTTTGCTTCTAGTTTGCTCGACTTTTTTCCAGAAACATGGCAAGTGCAATGGCTGTAAAGTAAAGATACCATCAGTGTTTAGATCCTCAGAGAACCTGCTTTTATTGTGCCAAAGGTTCTGACATTTCCTGCAAAATTAATTCTGTACTCGACTTATGGTTAAAAAACTGTGGAAACTCTCGGGAGCCATCTGTGACACCTCAAGTGAGTGAAAAAGTTGACAAGCTGCTCTCATCTTCAGCTCATCCTGGTTATAATCAAATAAAGAATCTCAAACAAAGCTCTTCTATAACCGGCACTTTCGTGAATAATTGTATTTCAACCAAAGCTCTCTCATGTAGAGATAATGAGGACGATTGTTTTGAAGGATGGCATTATGATCAACACTATGTGGAATTATGGAATTAAAAAAAGTAGATTTTCAACCCAAAACAAACCATCTGTGTTCATGAACCACTTTGCCAGAGCTGCACCTGATTTTTCTGGACTCTGACTTGTGCTGCGTCGTTCTGGTGCTTTTTCAGACGCTTATAATTTTAATGGGAGTTAAAAGTTCTCCAGGAGGCCGTCTGTCACCTCTTCAGCTGAGGAACTTCATTATTTCCTTCCATCATTAATTAACTTCACTCTAAATCAAATCTAAAGCTGAAATAATTTGCATTTTCTTTATTTTTCTTACAATTTTTTTTTTGCGAGATTCCACCAAAAGTTTGCCTAAACTTCCCTCGACATGTGTCAGATGGAGTCAGAAACTAAAACTAAATGTTCTACATGTCACTTAAACAGCACCTTTCTGTGGTACTCAAAGCGCTTTGCAATGTGTTTCTTAATCAGAAATTCACACTCACATTAATGTGTTTAGTCCAAAGAAGTTCATGACAACAGGAATAATTTGCTTTTTAGTGACATTTCAAAAGTTTGCTTTAAATCACTTGACAAATAAATGTAAATGTGACTAATGTTCAGATTTCAGCTGTCGCCCAAACTAATAACCGAACTCTGAGCCTTAGTTGATTCACTCCACAGCAAGTCATTTTTACCTTTATCTTTTTTAGCAACATTTCTGAAGTTTGCTTGTCAAACTAAATGAAAACACGACTGATGCAACAACAGCCACAGCGAGGATCCCAAACTACTTTTTCACATATTCAGCGTATTAAAGGTCTGAAGTTGTGTCACGTTGTGTACAAACTCATCCACTGAGTGGATTTAATGGAAACAGGAACCATTAAATATTTTGCACGTTTTCAAAAGTTTGCTTCACACTAGCTCAACTTGGGGTTTGAATTTAGTTGTATTTTGTGTCGTGTGTGTGTTTGTGTGTTGTGTGTCGTGTGTGTGTGTGTGTGTGTGTGTGTGTGTGTGCTGCTCACTATTTGCCGTCATCACAATGTGAATAGCTGCGCTGTGTGCTGTGGCCCAGATGCCGGCCGACAGTAGGTGGGCTGTTTGCCGTGGGGATGCCAGGTTGTGTTTTTGTTTGGCCCTCCTCCGTCCCGCCTGCCTCCCTCCCCTCACCCCGGTGGGGGGTCCGGGGGGTCCCTGCTGACCAGCGCCCAGGTATGAGGCCTCTCGGCTTGGCTAACACTAGCCACAGGCAGCGGGAGGTTAACGAGGTACCAGCAGGCACAAGACATTCGACCCTCCCAGGGGCAAAGCACGAGCAGTGGCTGTATCTCAATGAAGATGTGTGACGCGGCTGCAGAGGGTTAAATGTGAACGACGCACTGCAGGTGGAACATAAAATACAGCGCTGACGCTCAGCTATCAAACACAAACCTGCACCGAGTTGTTTTATCAGGTGACCAGATGTAGCAGCTGTTAGGTAGAAGGGTTCACATTCACAGGAACATGAATTTATTTCACGTAATCGTCGTGGATTTGCTCACAAAGTGGTCCAACTTTGGTAAAGTCCAACGTATAAACTTGCACCTTTTATCAAAAGTTAAAGCAGGACTGTATTTAACACTAAAGCAGCATCATTTCATCAGACAGGCATTGATACAGAGAAACATGTTCTTGGAGTAGCTGGTTTTTCATCGTTTAGGTCAAATAATGTTCAGTTGTGAGGAGGAAGTTAAAGGCAGAGCATAAGAGATGATTGGTGAAGGTCTCTGGAGCTCATTAACGTGTTATTAGACTGTGAAACTATTACAGTAAAATTAAATGTGAAACACTGGAATGTTCAAAAATTGTAAAAGTAAGAGGATATATGTTCAATACTACTTTTCTTTTTGCTGATTTAAACACAGTAAAACAGTCTAATTTCATCGTCACAACAGGTTTTTGATGTGTAAATTATGTACTGCTATTTTTTGTCTTTTTTAAAGGGACATTTTTTTCTGTGATTTTATTTTATTAGATATTATCTATTATCTAATGTAACGAAACAGGTCAAATCTGTAAAATAATTACTTGTAAAAGAAATGTGCTATTTTTAAATCCTTCATTTACATATTTTTTTTCTTTCAAATGACACAAAATATCTGTAAAATAAAGATTTTTTCTGATTTAAAAAAAAAGTAAAACAGTGTAATTTTATGGTCACACTTTGTAAAAGAACAAATGACTACTTATTAAAATAAAAACAGTTTTTGATGTGGACATTATTTACATCTTTTAAACTGCTAACATGCAAATTAATCATTTTTTTGGTGAATTTAACAAATCTTACAAGTCATTTAACAAAACAGGGAAAATCTGTAAAATGACTAGTTAAAAAAAATTCAATTTTCAATTTACAATTGTCATTTACAGTTTTTTTTTTCAAATGACACCAAATATCTGCAAAATAAAGATGTTTTTCTGATTTAAACAAAGTAAAATAATGCAATTTTATGGCCACACATTGTAAAAGAACAAATGATTACTTATTAAAATAAAAACAGATTTTGATGTGGACATTATTTACATTTTTTTTTAACTGTTAACGTGTAAATTAATACTTTTTTGGGGGGTGAATTTAACAGATATTACAGGTCATTTAACAAAACAGGTCAAATCTGTAAAATATCACCAAACTGTTAAAAATTAAAGTTTAAAACCTTTTTTTTTACAGTGTTGTCTAGACCCCTACTGCCTGTTGAGGATGAAGCACAGCTGACTTTATTTACCCCAAAGCAGTTCATGGAAACAACATGTTCATTTGTCCACTTTGCAGTAAGTTTGCTTCACTAATCACATGAAGCTGCTGTGACCTTGAACGCAACCTGTTTGTGTTTCCTCCCAAACACCTGCTGACCAAAGCTCACACAGTTCAATATTTACAGACGCTTATTTAGGTTTGTGGCAATCATCGATACGTGTGTGGCTTCTCGTGGCATCAATAAATCTATCAGTGTTTGGTGCAGATGGCAAAAAAAACACCCAGAAAAACCATCATAGTGTCCAGTTGAGTGGTGTCGGTGTGGAACAGATGGGGTCGGAGGAGTCGGCCAAGTCATTGATTTGACCTTGAAGCTGAAGTGAAGAGGTCGGGGGGTAACATGAGCATTTACAGTTCATCATAATGCTGCTTGTGGGCCATTAGGAGCACACAAAGAGCTGCTGCATACGGACACCAAATATCAGTGTTGTTTGTTGTGATCATCTGAGGCCTGTGAAGGCAGCAAACAAAGGCTGCAGGAGGCGAGAGGAGGCAGCGCATCACGCCAGCCTGCATTATCCAGCACACTGCGAGCGAGCTGCATCTCAGTCCCACGATTCTTAGCCTTCGATTCGTCTCCCTAACAGCAGGAGAAAGCGTGACTTGGTCGATTCGCCGGGAGACAGGGGGAGGGCACATTGCCACAGACATTAACAAGCCACTTCACCTTTTAAACAACCGCGGCCCCGTTTAGCCCAAACGCTCCCCAGGGCTATTAGATATTTTCCGATGAATTATATATCAGAGGCGAAGATGAAAGGGGTCTGCGTGAGCCAAGAACATAGCTGTGGGACAACAAGGGGAGCAGATACTTAAGGCCGGCTAGGCGGTTTGTTTTAGCGCGATCGCTCGGGGAGAAAAGGGGGAAACTCCACTTACAGTAAACCTGCAACCGAACAGAGCTTTTAAAAAAAAAAAACATGCTTTGTCAATGCAGAGAATTTTTTAATTTGCTGGTTTTTCAGTGTTTATTACAAAGTGCACTGTAAAAAAAACCCAAATGGTAACGTTACAGTAATGCTAAAAGGTGATGAAACTGTAAAAATATTGGGAAATGTAGAATTATACTGGTTTTGGCTGATTTAAAAACTAAAACTGTGTAGTTTCATAGTCAAACATTGTAATGCTGATTT
>NW_007578134.1:77886-101347 GCF_000690725.1 Stegastes partitus | reverse complement strand
TTTTTCTTTTTTCTTTAAAATAACAGTAAATATCTAGAAAATAATGATAATTTTTGCTGATTTAATACATTTCTTTGTAAAATTATAAAATTGTCTTTTTTTATTTATTCATTTTTTTACACTCAAAATGTAAATTAATACTTTACAGGAAAATCTGTAAAATAACAGTAATGATTTATAATTTTTCAGTCCTTAATAAACACTTTTTTTCCCCCCAAATAACAGCAAGTATCTGTAAAATAATGATATTTGTGCTGATTTTTATATTGTAAAAAATGTTGTAATTTTACGGTCACATTTTGTAAAAATGCTGACTTTAAAAAAATGAACTATTTTAGCTCATTAAATCACCAAAATAAAACATCTTTAGTCAATAACAGCAATTAAAACCTAAATCTCACTGACTGTTTCTTTTTTAATTTCCTTTAATTTCCATGCAGTAAACTTGATCAGAGGAGCAGAGCTGAAGCTAACTGACGGGTCCCTGCATGGAGTCCACAGGTCGTATTGATTTCAGGCTCGTCTAACAGCCCAGCAGCTCCACAGTCTGTTCATCTGGCACTCAGACTCCTAATTAGTTCTCTAACCTGCTGCTTGTTTGGGAGCATCAATCAGGAGCTTCATTCACGGCCGCCGAGGCCAAAGCGGAGTCAATGAAATTAAAAATGAAAAACCAGAGCTGATAATCCAGAAGAGAAGATGCAGAATCAGGAACAGAGAAGAGCTGATCAGGTGGTTCAGGTTGGAGTTATGCTGCTGCTTTGTTGTTTTGTTTTAGTGTGTGTGGTAGTGACTGAGTGCAGAGCTTCACAGTTCTTCCCTTAAATCTCCTCTACAGGGTTACACAGAACCGAAGCGTGACGGATCCCCGAGAAGTTATTTTCACCTCCTGCTACAAAACACAGCGGAGCTCCGGTGAAATGTGCTTGCTCAGCTCGTTTCATTCTCACAATTAAATCCTGACTCACTCCATCTTGTCTACACGAGCATTTTTATTTCACATTTCTAACGGATTTCCAACAGGCTCCGGTGAACTACGGTGATTATTCTGATTGTCAACATGTATTTTCTTGATGGATCGATCAGCTGTTTGGTCGATAAGATGCCAAAAATGATGAGATGATAAGATGAGGTCCTCAGATGTCTTGTTTTGCACAAATATATTTAGTTTGTTGCAATAAAAGAGCAAAAAAAAAAAAAAAAAGAATAAACACATTTAAGAAGCTGAAATGAGAGAATTTTGACTTTTTCTCAAATTGATTAATCGATTATTAAAATAACTAATTGAAGGTAGTTGATACGACAAGTATGGTGCAAACAGCTGCTGATACATCTGGAACGCTTCCTGTATATTTGACCCACACTGTAAAAAAATAAATCTGTTAAAAAAAATTCGAAAAAGTTCATTTAAAAAAAGAGTGAAATACTGTAACATTCAAAAACTGTAAAAATTGTAAAAAATAAATGCAAATATTTGTAAAATAATGAGATTTCAGAGGATTTACATACATTAAAACCTGTGATATTTTACCGCCACACACTGTAAAAAAACAAATGACCATTTTATATATTTTTTTTTTATCTGGATATTGTTTACAGTGTTCTTGTCATTTTACTATATATTAACTGTAATTTAACAAAACACATTATTTCTACATTTTTAAATCCTTAAAATACCTTTTTTTCCTACAAATAGCAGCAAATACTGTTAAATTATTATTTTTATTTCAACAGTAAGCTTGTGTAGTTTTACAGTAAAATGTTGTCAAAGAGAAAATTACTTTTTTTAAAAAATAAGAAAATTTGACGCAGACATTATTTTTTTTTTACAGTTAACATGTAAATTATTAATTTATTTCTATGATCTTACTGGATATTATCCGTAACTTAACAAAACAGGGGAAAATCTGTAAAATAAGAGCAATGAACTGTTAAAAAAGTTTGTTTTTTTTACAGTGTAAAACACAAACTTTTTAAAAAATTCTTCTATCCTGCTTTAATTTTTCTCTTTTTGTTGATGTTTTACTGTTTTGCACTAAAACACAGAGTTAAACTCCTTATATTTGAACACGTACTTTGCAATGAAGCTGATTCTGACACCATAAAAACATCTTTATGTGCGTCTACTTTTTAAAAATCACTTATTCAATCACTGTAGAGTTTTAATTAAACTCTGGCTGTGAGCTGATGAGGCTCTAAACTACTGTCAGTGTTATAAAACCAGCACTGATGTCCAATACAGTAACACTGGACAACCATCTACCCATCAAATACAAAACACACACGACTTGAACCAGACTGATCTGCATGAACGTGCTGGTTTACGGTCAGAGGACTGACACGAGCCTGAGCTGCTGCTGCTGCTGAGTGGTGCTGATGTTGCCTCCATCAGGCCACTAACTCTCCCTCCAGCTGCATCCTTTCACACCTCTGCTCATCATATTTCCTCCCGTTTCCATTGGCTGCTAAAACGTCCTCTCCCGCCCTCCCTCCATCGTTATCTCACACACAGACTCTTTTCTGTCACCATAAATACGGAGCATCTCAGAGTATTTAACCGCATCCAGCGAGGTTAACCGGGAGGAGACTAATGAAAGGCGCTCCGTAGGCCCCTCACTGCACCAAAAGTAAGTGGCCTGACTCATTAATACATGTTTTTATATTTAAGTGGGATTTAAAAAATAAAAAAATATATGTTATTTATTTATTTTAATTCCTCCGGGAGCCGTGAAAACGCAGAAAGCCCGCAGGGAGATAATTGAGGAGGCGTGTTTGGGAGGAAACTTTCCTCCCTCGCTGCTCTCTGCAGGCTCGGAGCAGGAAAAAAAAAAAAAAGGGAGCAGTGAGCCGGTGAATAGCAGCACACTGAACCAATCCACAACTTCACTTCACACACTGGGACCGCTGGATGTTTCCTCAGAGACTCTGGAGGCACTAATGCTCCATAAAGGAACAGTGAAGCCACCAAATGCAGCATGATCACCACACAGCTGCCGTTTATGATTATAAAGTCATATAGGTGCAAAATTATTATGATTATTAATAATATAAAATAAAAAATCAGAGTAAAGGCTCCACTTAATGTATTTTAAACACAAGATAACATGTGTGTCTAGATATTTTTAACAGGAATAAAGTCTTTAAACGACAATATAATTGATAATTATTTTAGAAAATAAAGCTCAATGTTGATTATTCTCATTTTTATAATAATTACAACTTGTCCCATTTTATTTGTTGCTTTAAAAAAAAATAATATTTAACTTTATTATGAGAAATGCAGTTTGGCATCGCAGCAAAAGCGCAAAAGGAGCAGAAAAAGTGCAGCGAAATGTAAAAATGTGTCAGTGGAAAAGCTTTAAAGGCACAAAGAGTGTACTAAAATAGGAAGTGGGCATGTAAGTATGCAAAAGAAAAAACTAAAAATGACCCATAATAATAATAATAATAATAATAATAATAATAATAATAATAATAATAATAATAATAATAATAATGGGGGTTCATGTGTCCGTTTGGGAAAGTGAGTTGTAGTGTCGGTGGGGTATTAGGGGGAAGATGGGGGAGGCTGGGGGCAGGATTTGGGGGGCTTTTTGTCTGGCAGTCAGCTGGTCTGATAAATACAATGCCACTCTTTGTTTTATTTTCGTGACGCAGAAAATTAAGGAGGCCTGAATGCGGAGTCGAGGCTGGCGTCCTGTAATCAGGCCAGCGCGTGCCGTCCGGATTATCTCGTTAATTTCTTACAGAAAGAAAGAAAAGACGAAGGAAAGAAAAAAGAAAAAAGGAAAAAAAAACCCTGGTAGCCAATAATAATTAATACTCGGAGCATTTATTATCGAACTGATGTGGAGCAACCGGTTGCCCCCGGGGTGCAACAAATAAAAGAGGAGGACAGATTGAGCACCGGAGTGGCCGTTATTGGCTCCATGATATGAGTTAGAGCAGCAGCAGCAGCAGCAGCCTGGCTCCTATTCTACAGGTAGGTGCCGCTTCTAGTTAAGTTAATTAGCAAATATTAAGGCGCATTAAACAGTGGAAGTGTTCAGTATCCTGAGTTATTAAGGCCAATAATGGTTTAACCCTGAAAAGAAACATGATGCATGATAGCAGCTTATAACACACTTTAAGACTTAAATTAATTAATACCGACCGATTTAACCTTATATTATGGAGCTAAATAATGAATCTATATTTATTGTATTATTTTTGGCAGTTTTAGGCATTTATCTCAGTATTTTAGTAGATTTCGTTTGAACACTGGGGGACATTTTGGGCATCAGTTTTGCGTTTTGGCGATTTTTACGCACCAATTTGTTCCTTTTCTGTATCACTTTATACTGAAAATGTATTTATTTATTTTAAAAAATATATAAAAAATTCTAGCACGATAAATAAATGATACAATCCTCCGATTCTTATTCCACGTGTTCTAACTTGAAATCCAAACCAATTTGTAGCGTAAATAAGAAAACAAATTAAATAAAAAATATTCAGGTTAAAATGCGCATTTTTACTGTCAACTTCTTTTCTTTCCTAAACACCCTGTGCCATCTCCGTGTTTGTTCAGATTAAGTGCTCCTCTCTAATCAACACTCCTCCATCGTCTCACCTTCCAAATCTAATTACCGGGAGCAATTCATTAGGGAAGGAGGGGGAACCACCCCGAGGACTCTCCATAATATGGTCAGAATCGGGCTTCACTTCTGGGGGGGAAACGTCTCCAAATTTTTTTGGCCATAATAAGTCTCCCCTTCGTATTTTAATTTCGTTACATTTGAATGTACAAGGGTTTTAGTGGAAACCAACAATAGGCCCGATATATATAAATGAAGATGTGTTTGAAAGAGCGCTCAGTTTGCAGCTCTTTGCCTCTTTGTTTGTTCCCTTAAGTCTTTTGTTATCAGCGCTACTTTATCGGTCAACACTGCGCTTTGTTTCTGCAAATGGCCCCCCAATCAGCTGTCTATTTAGCTGCGCCCCAACCTGTGGGTATATGCTAATTGAGGGCCCGGTTGGGGCCCAGCGAGTGTGCGCATTTTAACGACAATGTTTTGTTTTTGGTGAAACCAGGAGAGGAGGAGCGGAGCGTGTTTGGGTGTGTGGAGAGAGAGGGGGGGGTGATGTGATACGGGGCGGGGCCGTAGTAGCAGTTAGTGGTGGTGGAGTGGTGGGGGGGTGGTGGCGTAAACGCCTGTCAGCCAGACAGAGCATCTTCAGTCCAGCAGGGACAGCTGGGGGTCTCCACTCCGCTTTAAGAGCCCTGCGCACTGAGGACGCCCACTTCTTTAAACCCACCGCTGTGCGTAAAGGCTGCGCGTAAAAATCGGCGGACACAGAGCGATCCAAACACTCTTAAAAAAATACATTTTTCTTTTTTTTCTTGCTTCAGGTTCATGTGGACGACTTGATTTTACAAAACGGAGACGAGTGAGGATTAAGGCACTATTTCTGCCCGGTTTTTCTCATTTCTTTTCATCGAAACTCCTTCGACTGGTCGCCAGAATGATGTCCTATTTGAAGCAACCGCCGTACACGGTGAACGGACTGAGCTTATCTACCTCAGGAGTGGACCTGCTGCATCCTTCAGTGGGATATCAAGGTAATTTACGCGAGGAGGAAACCATTCAGACAGATTTTCAGTAATTTATACAATAATTATTTACATATTTGAACCAAAAACTGCAAATAACTGATTTATTTCTCACACACATTATCTCCCATTCCCTTTATTCCAGTCTTAAACCAAATATTTTCAGCATTTTATTTAGTATATTTGTCTATTTTCTGAAATCAAGTTACAATTTGGTATATATGAATTGAATTGTGCCACGCGTAAAGTCAAGATGCGTAATTTTGGTTCCTGCCCTCACCACTCCTCTCCTCCTCTCACTACCAGGGACCCCTCGCAAGCAGCGGCGGGAGAGGACGACCTTCACCCGGGCCCAGCTCGACGTGCTGGAGAATCTGTTCGGCAAGACCCGGTACCCAGACATCTTCATGAGAGAGGAGGTGGCCTTAAAGATCAACCTGCCTGAATCCAGAGTGCAAGTAGGTCACCATCACCTAAACCTTATGTAACCGAACCGTTTATTATGGGGGGTCGATATTTGTTCATTGTGTCTCTGAGAGGTCAGACTGTCCACTTCAGGCCAGAGTGTCCTCTCCATTTGAAGGAGATTTGAAACAATACGATTTTAACTCATTAATCCTTTGTGGGAATTGCTCAGTCACAAGCCTAAAACTGACTAAATAATTATTCCATCTTAATATTTGCACAACAAAGTTTACGCACTGTTGACGCGCACAAATACTGCATCTCTCCAGGGAGGAATTTTTCAAAATTAGATAATGATTTTCCCGTTTGCAGATAATTTAATTTAACACGTGTAAAGATGTGTTTGTAGTAAATGAAGTGATGGTAATTGTAATCTATTTCCCTTCCAGGTGTGGTTCAAAAACAGACGAGCCAAACACCGCCAGCAGGCCCAGCAGACCCAGAGCGGAGTGCAGAACAAGCCCGTCAGCAGGCCGGTGAAGAAGAAGAGCTCCCCGATCCGAGAGGCCAGCTCAGAGAGCGGCGCCAGCGGCCAGTTCACGCCGCCCTCCAGCACCACCATCCCGCCTGTGAGCAGCAGCAGCAGCAACAGCAGCAGCGGCGGCAGCAGCGCGGCTCCCGTGTCCATCTGGAGCCCGGCCTCCATCTCCCCGCTGGCCGACCCGCTGTCTACCTCCTCCTCCTCCTGCATGCAGCGCTCCTACCCGATGACCTACACCCAGGCGACCGGCTACAACCAGGGCTACACGGGCTCCTCGTCCTACTTCACGGGCATGGACTGCGGCTCTTACCTTTCGCCTATGCACCACCAGCTATCCGCCGCGGGCTCCGCCATGAGCCCCATGGGCAGCAACGGGGTCTCCAGCCACCTGAGCCCGGCCTCCTCCCTCTCCTCGTCGGCGTACGGAGCGGCGGGACTGGGCTTCAGCGGCGCCGCAGACTGCCTGGACTATAAGGACCAAACGGCCTCTTCGTGGAAGCTCAATTTCAACGCGGACTGTTTGGATTACAAAGACCAGGCAGCGTGGAAATTTCAAGTGTTGTGAGGAGAGAAAAAAAAAATAAAAAGGGACAACATTTTAGACTATTAAAGCCCAAAGTGTGGCGTTTTTTTTCCCCCCACGAGGCCCAAAACTTCTACCTCGGGCAGGCGGTTGTCTCACTTGTTGGGTTAACTTATTGAACACTGGGACTGACTTCTCCCCAACTTTGATCAAGAGCACGGAACAAATTTGCTGACCAAAAGGAGAGAGAAAAAAAGGATCAAGAGAGCGAAAGATCCAAGCCTAACTTGGTTAACTTTGAGGGATAGGTCAGGGTTTCTTCTAAGCTCCTTAAAGACTCCCCTCTTGTCTTCTTTTTCTTTTTTTATTTTGTTGGCACACTGAAGGGCCCCTTTGATCAAAGCGTTACGCATGAGTGTGTTCTGTATGTGTGTGAGAGAGAGAGAGAGCAGCTCTGACATGGATGCACTATTTAATTTATGAGAAAATATTAGTTATGCGACAATCAGTCTGTTTGAGTGCGAGAATAAATGTCCCTTATGTGTTTTTTGAATTATTATTATTATTTCCTCCCCCCTCTATGTGTTAGTTTTTTTATTTTTAAAGTTGTGATTCTTTGTACTACCTGTATGCAATTTTTTCGCTTTTGCGCAATTCGTGCGCAAACAAGCCAGCTGTGAATTTGATAGTTTTATTTCCATGTCTCGAGTGTTAAATGATAAATTATTATAAGGACGTATTAGTTGGATGAAACGGGGAGCGCAGGAGTGAGTCAGGCCAGCAGCAAAGACGGCGCATTTGAGCTGTGAAGTGCGATGAGAGCGACACAAACACACTAAATAACAATAAAGATCCACTTGACCTGATCCAACTCGGCTGCATGTGTCAATCCATCTGATCCATTTTCTGTGTTTGCAACACACCACAACAGATTAACAAAACCCCAGGAGGAAAAAAAAACACTTTACCTGCATGTTTGTTTGGATTTTTTTTTTTTAAACGTAAATCTTCTTTGTCATCCTTTTTACGCACCAAACTGTCATTATGTTTTTCCCCCCATTTTACTACACACACACACACAAAGTCCACGATTTCTGTCACAACTGCCCAAGCTGGGAGGAATGTGAATTATGAGAGAGAGCTATGTTAATCCCGTCTCATAAAGCGGATAATCCAACATTTTTATTGACGGCTTTGGTTCTGGGCGCACCGCTGGCCAGTTCACACGGAGAAATGTGAAATAAGCTCTGCTGCTGCTGCTGCTGCTCAACAGTGCAGGAGCAAACACGAGTTTAAAGGCAAAATAATGCGGCAAGCACGCAGAGAAATGAACCTTCAGCACGAAGTCTTAATGTGAAGTTGCTATGGGAAACAAATCAAATCAAACAGAGGATTATTCTTAACAACAACAAAAAAAAAATCAGGTATTTTAACTGCACGATAATAATTGATATTTTAGTTTCAGGGCAAAATTAAATTTAAATTAAATAGAAATAAGTATTACAATTTCAAAACCAGCCTCAAATTCTTATTTATTTTCGGCCCAGCATGATGAAGGATTCACTCTAATTGAGTAATCTTCAGCAAAAATCCATTTATCTGCTGCAGGAATTGAGCAAAGTGGACATAAACCTGCAGAAAGAGTCTGAGGAGGAACTGGTGCATGCACTAAAACAGAAGAAAGCTGCTGTTGCTGCTAATTAGGATGTGACAGGAGATGTCAGAGAGGCTTCTTAGAAGTCTGCTGTGACTTTTTGGCTTTGCAGCGTCTATTTGACCTCAAATTAGCACAAAATGACACAATTACGGTGCAATAAGTTTTATGGGAGCAGTATAAGCCTATTTCTTGTTATTTTTTAATCAGTAACACTGATTAACGCTTGTTTTAATCAGTTAAACTTGCAATCACGACAAAAGGTTTGAAGTTAAATCCTAAATAAAGATTAATTAGACAAATAATGAATAAATAAACACAACAGAGCAGCTGGAGAACGGATTCAGACCCAATTCATAATCTGAGCACTAAAATTTATGGAGAGAAAAAAAACACTTTACTTCCATCCTAATAAAAAGTCAAATCTGCTTGTCCATAAAGATTAGAGCTCCTTTTTTCATTCCAGGGATGAAAAAAAAAATTAAAGCTGCTCTTGAATAAACTGCATCTTTCAAGTCAAATGTGCCACAATCCTCCCACATCCAAGGCTTCAACAGGTTTTCTAATAAATGTCAGCAAAGAGCAGTAAGTCAGCGCTGCTGCAACACAGACACCAGCCGAGGGTCCATTCGGTTTTAATTAAGCACAAGCGGCACTAAAGAGGACATATGGGCCAGGCAGACGCGCTTCATTAATCCTCTCATCGCATCTGAGGATGTTAAACAATAAAAAGAAGAAGAAGAAGAAGAAGAAGAAGAACCTCTACTTGGCTGCACGTTTAGTCGCTGGCCGGCCGGCCGGCAGGGTTTTCCCTCAGCGGCGGCTCCTCGTCGCGGTCAGGGACCTGTGGGTGTCCCCGCCGGCCGGAGAGGAGCTGCGACCGACCGACCGACCGACCGACTGGAGGCTGCAGAGGCTCGATGCTGCTGCACAGCGGAGACAAACTGCAGCACCGAGCTCCTGCTTCACTGCTGATAGAAATGCAACAGGAGGAGCGTCAGAACACACGTTTGTTCATTTATTTAAAATTAACCAGAGGTAAAAACAAGCTGCTTTAATGACATTACAAAATAAATCTCCTCCTCTAAAAATGTCCAGATAACATTCACAAGTGGAACTGCTTGTTGTTTTTTAAAGATACTAACAAACCTGCAGGCTTTAACATTATTTAAATGGATCATATCACTGTGTATTCAGGGCCTACTGTAGGTGAACAGCACACCTTAGGCTGCACATGATGTCATAAGTAACCAATAAGGTAGGATTTCATAGTCTGGCATTTATTTAATTCCAGTTATTATTTTATATTTGCTGCCAAATTCGCCGTGACGTACCATTTTGATTAATAAAAACACAAACAAGCCTGTATTAAGACAGACATACAGCAATGTTAGAAGAGGAAAGAGGCTGAATTCAAGGTTTAGCCTTTCTAACAGAAGCATACACACAATGATCTTCACTATAATAATAATAATAATAATAATGATTATCAACATGTCACAAACAAGTGATTCTCTAACATGTGTATGTCAGCATGGAGACAATTAATATAATCCTTGAATATGTGCAGAACAGCTGCTGTCAGTATGATGCTGTTGAACAGGTTTTATTTTAGTCTCCTGAGGCTCAGATAATAAAAGTAAGATCGAATCAGGCAGTAAGGATCAGATATAAGTGATTACTGAAAATGTTTATGTCCTGTTTAGACTTCAAGGTGGAGGTAAGGTAATATACACAGATGTTTTCCTTCCATTATGATTACAGAGCAAAGAAAAGGAAATAATGGTGAATCTAATGACAGAAATCCCGTCTTGTATTTCATGTTTGGGGAAAAGTGAACACTTGAGTTGGAAAAACTGTAAACTTCAAGTTGATTGTCCTTAAAATGAAGCTGCAGCATCGTTCGTCTGAGAGGAAACAGATGATACTTGCCAGCTTAACTTAGATAAATTAACTTTATTGCATGATACTGAATGAAGTAAACATGACTTTTTATTCAGTGGTGAATGCAGGAAATGTAGGGATTCAGTTTTGTTCTGGGGGAAATCGATCCATCTGTTAATTTGCTGTAAAGTGCACAAACAAAACACGCTGAATATTAACAATAAAGAACTCTTGACCTGATCCAACTCAGCTCCAGGTGTGACTCCATCTGATCCATTTGACGGGTAACAGAAGACTTAATTTTACCTGCACGTTTATTCAGACGGTTGGTTTGAAATAAATCTCCCTGACCTGTCAAATGTCAACCTTTACTGAGCTAAAGGTTACGACGTTCACGATAAACATAAAGTTCACGATTTCTATCACAACCGCTAAGTTTACTTTTAAGCCGTTTTCTTGGTCATTTTAAGGCCTAAGCATGGAGGCTGTGTCTAGTTTGTTTGGTTATGTTTTTCATATTTTCCATTATTGACATGATAATACTTTCAGATATTTAAAAAAAAAAAAGTCTTTATATCATGGAAAAATATGAAGCAGCTGTACTGTTTTTACAAGCATCTCGTGGGGAGATCATCTAGAATCTGGCATCGTCAGAATCTGAATTTCTATTATTGACTGCAAATTTCGGAATTTAAGTCTCCACATCACTTTAAAAGCTGCGACTGACTCCCATCAGTTCTGTACGATCAGCACCACCGACGACTCGTGACACATGTTTTTGCGATTTAATGACACTGTACCACACGTCTAACCTTTATGTTCTCATACTGTTCTATGTATGCTCGTCTATAACCTGGTAAACCAGCCTGATGTCATGAAAAGGCTGAGTCACCTCGTGTGTTTTCAGAATGCACTGCTTGGGACATTTTTGGTGTTTTATGACCCGTTCCTGCTGACTTCTACCCTGACTATTTTGCGTGTTGTGTTAATACTGTAAAACAACACGCGAAAAGCTGAAAACGCGTAACTACGACATGTAGGATATGCAACTTCATGATGTTAAACTGGGCTGCTTGGCTTCTCATAAAAGACCCAGAATCCTGAAGATATTCTAAATTTGAAAAAACAGCAGTGAAGGAACTGAGAACTGAGTGTCATTTTTAGGACACTAATGCATGATTACATTTCTACACTAGGGCTGGACCCGAATAGCCGAATATCCGAATATTCGGTCGCTGTGCTGGTATCGGGATAGCAATTCAGATCTCCGAATATTCAGAGATTCAGCTCTTTAGACAAGCGATTACTCGTAAAAAAAAAAAAAGTCTAAATTCTCTGATTCCAGCTTCTGAAACGTGAATGTTTTCTGGTTTCTTTCCTCCTTTATGACAGAATATTTTTGGGTTTTGGGCGAGAAAAGACATTTAATTAAACACTGACCAACTTTGTGGACCATTTTCTGGTATTTTATCGACCAAATTAATAAAATATTGGAGAACACGCTTCACAGAACGACTGTTGATTAAAACAAGCAGCCTTATTTTAAACAGGCAACACGACAATCAGCTGCACAGCGTCACTGGTCGGTTTGCACGTGACCACACTAAAGAGTGAAAGTACCGGGGCGACCCTCGGCCACATTCGAATCCCGCCGTTTGAGATGTGAACCGATTTCTCGACAGCAGATACTGGAAGCTCGAGATAAACTGAATGGACTTTATTTAATGAAGAAAGGAACATTGGAGATAAGCGGCCGACGGGTGAGAATGTAACTGAAGACCATTGTTATGCATAAGTATGTGTCCTACATTCCCAGGGAGGCAATGTCTATCACATATCAGCACAGCAACACATACATAATTCATCCGCAACAACAGCAGTCCTGGAATCTCATTTAAATGAATGAGACAATGGAGTTTGTGTGCTCTCATCAGACTGGCGGTTGAGGAATATGGTTTAAAAAAAAAAAAAGCCGAGTGTGGTGTGAACACGTCGTGACCCTTTCTATCCGCGTTAAGCCATGTAATGTTTAGAGTGATTTCGTCTCGTGGATTACACAATTTGATGAGATTAAACTAAATTCTATCGGATGCACACGCTACACATGTGATGCCTTAATGGGACTTACGGCAGAAATGCTCTTTTAATTGCTCCCAAACACCCAAAGTGGAGTTTGAAGTCGTCGAGCTCATTTTAAGTTTGCTTTCATTCACCTCTGTTATTGTGGCATGAACACTTGGTGGTTTAACAGTAAATGCTACAGAACCGTAAGTGTTTAAGGACCATTACTGGTATCATCAGCTCAGTGTAACTAAAGAATCACAAGTTAAACTACTTTTTCTGCAGAAGATGGCTTTTATGGTTGGTATATTTACCATTATTATACTGTTGCATCAATGCATTAGCAGCATTTTACTCTTAAAGCTGTTTAAATGGGAGCTACTTACTACAAATACAGTTTGTTACGTCCAGTGTTTCCCAAACTATGGTTCTGGTCCTCTCTGACGCATCACAGGACAACTGTAAAGAGTCGTCACAATTAAATAAACTGGATAAACTGCTGCTAAAAGGTATTTACACACCTGGAAAAGCCAAAAAAGGTCCTCATATGTTGTTTTAAAGATGTCCTGTTTTTCCTGTCGACATGCAGGATGGAGCCTCTATTTATTATTATTCTTTTTCAGAAAGTTAGGCTGAAGTTTTGCAGTGTTTGAGTAAAGTTGCAGGTGAGCTGGTGTGCTCGAGCTGCTGCCTGAGCAAGACAGGGGCTTCATAGATGTTCACATTCTTTAAAGCAGTTATTATTTATGGGAAAATAACGTCTAAATATGTCTCTTTAATGAATGACCAAGGAGGAACTTTAATGTAAAATGTCAATCTGAGAAGCAATTTGCAAATGTGGCTGTTAACAGTGGAGGTAAAGTGGAAAATTTCTCCCTAAAATGTGAAGCAGAGGTAAACAGGAGCATAAAATAAATACTCAGTAGTTTAAAACTGTGTTTAGAGTCAGTCTGGGTTTGTTCCTGCATCGATAAGAGAGAAAACCAATATTTTTTAAACTAGTTTGTGCCATTTACTCACCATAATAGACATTTTTGTTTCCCAGATGGTCATAAATCAGAGGAAAATCCATCAATTCTGTCAATAAAGGCAACACAGACTCATTTCCTTTACTGTATGCAGCTCAATGATGCTTTTAGCTGCATGTTGTCGCCGCCCAAAGGTGCACCGTGAGCAGGAAAAACCCAATAATTCATCAGTGAAAGTTATCACATCAGGATGAGCTGTGTGTTAATTATTGTCATTTTATTTCAAGTATTACACATGTTTCTGCATATTTTGGCTCCTTCTTTGTGGTCAAGTCACGCAATAAACAGCCTGTGTTATTTCTGTTCTGCAATATCGACAAACTAGTGAAGTTCACAACCGTTTTCCCGTCACGTGCACACCCCCAGGACGACGGGTATGTTTACGGCAATGGTTCTTTTTTTGGCTTTTTTCCAGTTTATAACGCAAACTGCTGCAGAAAACGCTGGCTAACCGGACCTCCCGAGTGTTCCTCCAATAATAATAGCTGCTCCCGCCTTCTGTCGACGCTATTTTTGTGTTGCGAACGTGCCACGCCGCATGCAGGTTTTTAATTTTACATCGGGTACCGTGACGAACCTGGCACGGACCCCTCTGCACACAGTGAAGCATTTTTGACAACACGAGCTACAACAACTTCCTCCCTACGTTGTCGGTGCAGCATCGCACACCGTCACGCTTCTAGAGGCCTCTTTAGTTAATAATTTGACTTCTTAGTCGCCTTTTTGAACCATGGAGGTGAATAAAATCTGATTTCTATCATAATCTTTACATTAATCTCCTTTAAATCACTGAAATTATGCGATTTTCAAGACGTGAGCCTGTTACGAATGTATGCAAACCTCTTAAAAAACATGAATTTTAGTATTTAAGTGAAGCTT
Source organism: Stegastes partitus (assembly GCF_000690725.1). Taxonomy (NCBI): domain Eukaryota; kingdom Metazoa; phylum Chordata; class Actinopteri; family Pomacentridae; genus Stegastes; species Stegastes partitus. The sequence continues at coordinate 86,779 of NW_007578134.1, read as the reverse complement.
CTACCGCATGGCTGGAGCCAAAAAATTCATAAAGCAGAAATCATTCGACGAAACGCAGCTCTGTGCAAAAACACACATATGTTGCAGCCGTGAAGCAGAAAGCTGATTACAGGTTTAAAGAAAATCCAGCATATGTAAAAGAATGAATTGCCATTAGAGAATTAGTGCTTTACGTAAAGTTAATGCCTAGTTAATGTTCCTTTCTTTATTTTTTTTCTCTCTCCTATCAAAGCGTCCATTTAGCTTCAGACCCGCGCTGGATTATGTCGACTGTGGACATTCAGCCAACAAAGCACTCCTGCCCTCATGAGAACAGACCATTAGCAGGAAAACACAAATCTCCTTATGAGAGCAAAAGGGAGATGTTTTAATAACAGATTACATGCATTTAATGGCCAAATTTACATCCATGAGCTGCAGCTAAAAGCATTTGACGCAAACAGACGATTGAGGGAAGCTCTGTCAAGGAAGTTACTGTATAGGACACCACAGCAATAAACAAAAATCTGGTTTATCTGAAGCTTTCTGGAGTTTCGGTATAGGTTCATTGTTGTCTCAAGCACTCAACAAATTAATCAAAAAACTCTCTAATCAATGCTTCACACTAACTTTCAAGTGATAATAACCATGTTTCCTTATATTGGTCATATTTTCATCTTAAAAACACCACTTCTGATGCTTCTGCAGACATTTTTGATCATTTTTTTCCCTCTTTAAAATCTGTCACTGCAGTCAGATATGGATTTAAATACAGTATGTTCCCACTAGATCCCTCAGGTTCTCTGCAAGGTTTCCCTAGAGTCCAATCTAGATCCACATTCAGGCCACGTTAGGCCACTAACCTAACAATGTGCTGGAAGACTTGAGGATTAAAGTAAAAATCGATAATAGAAAACTTAAAATTCACTTTTTTTTTAGCCTGAATTTTATCTGCCGTGTTTCAATTTCAACTTTTAGTTTTGTAATTAATACTTAATCCTCGTTTTATTACTGTTTTGATCATTTTATACATCATTTGTAATTAATTTTTATGCTCAGCACTTGAAACTGCATTTGTTGTATAGTTTGTGCTGCATAAGTATAATTTCACTGATTAGTTGATTCAAGTCCACTGCAGTTGCCATGAATTTAAACTGATCAGGGTCAAATCGCCAACATGTACAGATGAGATAATGAGTGTCTAATGATGAAATCAGTTAATGTGATTGGACAACTGACTGTAGAAAAAAAGATGGACGAAGCCTTGATGGAGGATGTGAAATGAAGAACACTGGTCTATTCACTCGCTGTCTATTCTGTTCTGAAATCATTCCCTCTCCGCCATCATGGAGAATCTTTCAACTGCTTAAATGCACCTCAAGGAGAGAGGAAGCTTCTGGAGATGCTGAAAGTGCAGGAATACGGGTGTATCCTCACGTGTTGTCTTTGCATCGCTCCCTGTCATTCTTTCTTTACAGGAGGAGCTAAGACACAAGGAGACACGTTAACGGAATGGAAAGCACCCAATGCGGTGGCTCCTAACTCTCAGTTAATCGAAAAATGAGCAAAGAGGAGGAGCATGAGTGGCGCTGAGGAACATCAAAGCAACCACATCCTTAATTTAGTACAACTTCAAGCCTTAACGATATTTAAACAGGTGAGTTATATAAAAATTCACCCTCTGAACAGTTGTCACGAACAGGAAAATCAGCTGTAGAGACCAAACCGATTCTCGTACCAGGCTGGAAACATGTTTAGTGAAGTTGACCGGTTTAGCGTGGAGGTCTGTGGGGAATTACTCACTTTCGGAGTCTCAAGTGGAGATTCAAGGATTCTTGGCACCTCATTTCTTGGGCCCTGAGCTTGCTGCATGGGTCAGACTGTCACTTTTACTCAAAGGGAAAAAAAAAAGACCTAATTTGCCACAAAAAAAAAACCCCCAAAAACAAATTACTAGCATCTAAAACCAGGTTCTTCACTGGTCCTTCCTTAATGAACTTGATATTTCTGGAGCTTTTAATTGAATCTTAGATAAAGACACATACTTTACTGTCCTGCACTGAAACTTGTCTGGGGATTGAAACCACTGCAGAAAACTTGTCAAAATCAACAATAATGCACAATCATGCAAGGACTTTGATCATATGAACAACCTCATGCAAAAAAAAAAACCTGCCAAAATCCACAAAGACAATAGTTTCATGAAATAGAAATCACATACTGTCACCCAGGAAATTAGGAAAAGTAATAAAACAGTGGTAGGTTTGGACAATTGGTTGAAATAATATCAAAAGTGGGAAACATCTTAATCATTGGAATTGCAATTTTTTGATAAAAGTAAAATGTAAAATGTCCTGGCTTGTAAATCATATTCTCCAGCAGTAAGGGGACGTGCTTGTTTGGCTTAGACTGCACCAAAATCACATTTTTTTATTCATTTGTTTCACCGGAAAAGAAAAACTAAACCCATCCTACTAAAATCATGACTCATATTACTATATCTGTCCAAACAACCACAATACGATGTTGTTTTTCACGTTGCTCAGCCCGAGATCGTAGTTTCAGATCGTAAAACCAGCCACAGTCACATCAGTGATTCTTCAAAATAGTCAAAGGTAATAAAAAAAAGGCAGATATAGTAATAACAAGACACAAGAACACCTTGTAATAAGGTCAAATCAGTGCCGACAGCTCGCTAAGTGGGCAACTTGTTAGACACGCAACTGCCAGACCTCTCATGTACTGCGGCGACAATGCAGAGGTCGGAGGTCAAGGGGCCTCCCATCGCCTGTCAGACAACAGAACCGCATAGAAAATCTTACAAAAACCACATTCATGGATTCAACCGAGGTCCAGTGCATTAAAAAAAAAAAAAAAAAGTGGGACAGTAGAATAAAGGGGGATCAGAAATACAGGAGAGGCCTCGCGATTACAGTGTCCTAATACCCACTGCTTCACTGACCTTTCTCATTCTTTCCGCCTCTCTCCGGGCAGATGGAGAGGTAGCGTAGCAGAGGAGGATGAGATGCACAGTTTGTCGACAGATGCCTCGCCCCGCCCCGACTCGGCCCACCTGTTAAGGCCGGCGAGCGAGCTCCTGGAGGCGAGCGTGTCTGTTGTGGCCTCACGCAGGGAGGAGGAGGCCGGACTGGAAACCGCCGGCACGTGCTTCCCCCCGCGGAGCTCGTTCTCCGGTTACAGCACGGCCCGTACGTGCTCGTGGGCATTAGGGCGTGTGCAGTCGAGGGCAGGTGTGCATCTCTATGTGCTTCCTCTCCCCCCGAGGTAAAGCCCGACGCGAGCGCCGGCGTGTTTGCGGGTCCGTGGATGGATGTTGTGTATGTGTGAGTGTGTTTAGGGGAGCAGGGAGGAGTGTGCCCCCTCTGCACCCCCACAGCCGCCCAACGCCTGGCCACCTGCTCCGGGATTAGAGAGCATGCGGATTACACGCGTCACAATGGAGATACACAAACACAAATATGCCCTCGGCCAACAAAGGACACACTCGCACCAGACAGCCTTACCGCTAATCACTTTTAGCATCTTCAATATTTTCACAGTTTGGGATGTAATGACTCTGGCGACGCGAGAGATTACGTTAATGCCGACTGACACTTTCAGGTGTGAGGGCAGAAATTTGTGCTTTTTTTTTTTTTTTTTGCTGTGGATTTGTGTTTATATGTGCTTGAGGAAGGCTTATGACGCCATTTCCAGCACGTGTGTGTTTGTGCGCGAGCTGCCCAGGGAGGTGTTTTGCCATCGTGACCCACAACAGGCCGGCTGTCCTACTTTTCCCCCGTAAAAACACTGTGACGCCGACGAATCCTGAGCAGGAAGCGTCTCACAAAACACGACGTCACCATGAAACGCAGAACCAGAAGCCTCACAACAACTAAAGGCAGTTTGCATGTGTCATATGTATTACTCAACAGGCCTGAAGAACAGCGAGGAGTCATAATTAGTGTCTGTTTTAAGTCTGACGGGTTCACTACAGGCTCTTTATGACATGTGAGATTGATCATATTTCACATAATCACTTCTTAACATTACAGTGCAAGCTGCTGAGAGCTTTGATTTAGAGGTTCTCATTTTAACCCTATTAAAGGCCAAAACCTACTGGAAGGCAACAAATGCATGCTTTCCTACAAAAAGAACCAAGATTCCACCATTTATCTGAGTCACAAAGTGCAAAAAACACAAATAACGAGCAGATTTTCAACACTCTGACATTCCTCGATCACCTCTGATTGCACAACCGCCAGGAACACGAACCAAATCTAAGCCTAAAACTGTAATATTTAGACAAAAATCGGATTATTCTACCAAAATAAAAGTTTTGCACCAGATTCTGTAAAAAAACTAAAAATTCTGCACTCCTCAGCAGAACTGAAAAAGCCACGAGTAAGTCAGCCGAGCATCCACGCTGCTCCGGAGTTTTAGGATCCTAATCTGGAATTAAAAAAGAAAAAAGAAAAAACACTTCTGACCCTGTTTCAGTTTGCATTTATTTTGGAGGGGCATTTACTTCCTGATTGAATCTTACTGTCACTACTGATTTATAACCGTCCTAACATGTGACTGCTTTTCAGGAGAAAACAAAAGACATCAGCATGTTTAAGTACCAGCAATTAGCTAAACATGAATCATGATTTACTGGTGCTGCAGCTGTTTTCCCTTCATTGTAGTTTACACAAGTAAGCCACCGCCCTCAAGTTCACACCTACATGCCCGATATATGCACCTGTAAACTAAATGTGTTTAGAGGCGTGCTAGTCATAAGGTACGGAGATTACTGCTGAAAATTTCCCTCTTCTGGACAGAAACCCTTTTTGCGTTAAAGCACCCAGAAAAAAACAAAACATTAAGTATCAGCCTAAATTATTCTTTCAAAGTCGAAACCCCGAATTAATAAGTACAAAAGAAACATGAAAATTAATGAATCTTTCAATAACACATTCAATAACGGCAATTGAATCTTAGGAAAGTTGTAGTTCTAACTATATTATAGCCTATTATAACTACTTATAACTTACTAAGCATGGTAGATATTTGGATAATTTCAAATAAGATACGACTTTATTGAGGAAATTCTTTAAAAATGTTGTCAGAAGTGGAGTTCAAACCCACACCTCCACAGTAGACTACATCTTTAACACAGTGCCTAACACCTCAAGGCTAATTTTCAGCAACGTAAATGTAAAAGTTGGAGTGTTTTCATTATAATGTTGAAATCTTTTTCAAATAAGTAATAATTAGAGCTGTAATGACTAATCAATCAGCTATTGAATGAACTGTTAATTGGTTTAGGGTTTTTTTTTAAAGAGCAAAAGTTTAAATTCTTTGACTGCAGCATCTTAAATGTGAATATTTTCTGGTTTCTTATCTCTTTCAGCTATTTGATGATGTAATTTGGGGCTTTTATGATACACTAATTGACATTTTTTCAATCATTTTATAGACCAAACAGCTATTCGATTAATCAAGAAAATAGTCAACAATAAAAATAACGATTAGTTGCAGCCCTGTTAATAATAAGAAGTTTATTTCTAAAGCATTTTTCAAGTGAAATTCAGAAAGTACAAAAAAAAGAAGCTCAAAATGAAATGATAAATGACTGTTTTGGAAGGAAAAATTTTTTAAAAGCATTTTACTAATCAGTTTTGTGAAGTGACATAAAACAGGGACATGAATGAAAAATGTCACCAGTGATGAAATAAAGGAGTGAAACTCGCAAACATCATCCACGGGAGGCTTGAGAGTAGCCATCAGTTGCCTGCATGTAAATTTAATTGCCACCGCTTGCTTTTGAGTGCATGATGTAACCCGGCGCTTCGGTGTCATCTAAATATATTTTAATGACACATTTGAGGTAAACCTACGACAGAAATTACAGTAAGGTGATGTAAACGGACGCCAAGATCCTGACGTGCAGCCAAATTTTTTCTTTTAAAACGGAGCGCTCAAGGACATTTAATGAATGTGACCTTGTTTGTTGGGAGGCGGTGAGGAGCAGCAAGAGGCGGGCTGCTGAAGAGCCACTGGGCTTTTGATTGAGTGTGTAAATTCAGTCATGGTTGGGTGGTGGGATGGAGGTGCAGGAGGGGGGGTAGATCTTCCTCCACTGTCTTCCCTCTCTTGCCCCATGGGGTCGGTGGGTTTGTTTTGCTAATGACCCCATCCTGTTGTGACCTCATTCAGTTTGCACTCGGTAATTGGTGGCACACTGACACACTGCGGTGTCGGGGGAGGGGCCGACACGCCTGGAGGGGGGCGATCCCATTGTAAACATTCCTGCCCGACAAATAAGGTATTGTTATTGATGATTAACGGCAGCGAAGGGGTGTGTGCGAGTGTGTTTGGGAATGGAGGAAGAATGAGGACGATGAATGGTTATGACCTGAGGTGTCACTAGATTAAATGGTAGTGATGAAGACGGATGAGATGAGGGTACAGTTTGACGACGTGTCCTCTTCCCAGTTTCAGCTCCTGAAATGCGTCTGAACAAGGCACCGGGGTCAGTGTTTATCACAGTTTGCGTGTTTCTAATCTAGCTCGGTATAAAACTAACCAGGGTTGACGTTAGAAATGTGATACAGCAGGTCTAAAAGGGATTATTAGTCTTAGAAAAGCACTGGTTCCACAGCAAAATGACTTACAAGAAATCAGTTGATGTGCACAACATAAAAAGCACAAAAAACTGACTTTGTGATGTTTTGTGATATATACGATTATCGATTTTAATAACCCTACTTGGAGGTAGTTACTCATTCTACAACAATTGGGGTGATTCTGTAGGGGAGCGAATAACTATTACACCTTTGGTCGCAATTATAGCATTAAGCTGATGTGAATTGGTCTCAGTCAGCCTTGCACATCTGGACGCTGCAATTTTAACCCCATTCTTATTTGTCAAATTGCTCCAGCTCTGTCAGGCTGCATCGTGAGTAAACAACCTTTTTTTTTTTAAAGTCCAGCCACAAAATCTCAGTTGGATTGAGGTCTGAGCTCTGACTTGGCCACTTCTAAACATTCACCTTGTTGCGTTAAAACCATTTCTGTACGCTTCGGTGTCTTGCTGGAAACACAAATCTTCTCCATCGAGAAGTATCCATACATCATGATGCTGCCGCCACCATGCTTCACAGTGGGGGGTGGTCTGTTTGTGACGCTGTGCAGTGTTTGGCATTTCCCAAACATAGCAACTAGACTGATGGCCAATTTTGGTCCAAATAACGTTCTCCCAGTTGGCTTGAGTCTCCCACATGCCTTCTGGTGAACGCTAGTCAAGATTTAATGAGTTTTTTTCAACAGTGTCTTTCTCTTTGCCACTCTGCCATAAAAAAAGACCTGTGAAAGCCCGGCAATAGTTGTATGACTAGTCTCTCCCATTTCAGGAACTGAAGCTTGTAACTCCTTCAGAGGAGTCATAGGTGTCTTGGTGGCCTCCATCACTCGTCTCTTTCTTGCTCGACCACCCAGTTTACGAGGACGGACTGCTCTCGGCAGATTTACACGTCATATTCCATCCATCTCTTAATGATCTTAGTAATTACTGACTTTTTAAAAACATAAATGTTGTCATTAAAACCAAATTAAATTGACCATAATTCAATGTTGAAAAGCAATAAAAGAAGAACACTTCCAAGGAGGGTTAACACTGGCACGGTACAACCAGCAGATAAAAAAATAGTGAAACCAATCATTAGTTACGTCAGTGGCTATGAAACAACACTCCAATAGGGGTTGTTCTGTTTAGAGCACAATGACGTCTTTACTTACTAATAACTTGGATGAATTTCACACAGTCATCAAGCTGTTATATGTTAGATGTACAATATCTTGCTGGTACCTAAATTATGAAATGTGTACTTGCCTTGGCGTGTTTCTACTGAAGTATTGCTGCTTTTGCCAAAGTAAAAGATCACAATACTTGTTCCAGCACTGCACAAAGGTAACATCTGAATATGCTGCACTAATGTGGTGGATACAGTTATTATCTATGACAGAGGTGCATGCCTCATCCTTTCCCTAAATTTTTATTTGACTCGCCGATGGAGGCACCAGCCAGCACGGAGGGAAGGTAAACTATTAGACGGGTAATATGGCACAAAATTACACCCTCGAGGTTTGTGTGTGTGTGTGTGTGTGTGTGTGTGTGTGTGTAGGTGTGTGTGTGTGTGTGTGTGTGTGTGTGTGTGTGCGCGTGTTAAGTGGTTGACTCCTGTGAGAAGCGCCCGAGGTCATTCGAGGGTTTTTCCTAATGTGTCTGTCTACACAACATTATTCAAATGAATTCAAGGGGAAGTGTATCGCTGTGATGTGAAGCTCCGCTGAGGAAACCCACTTCAAAAAACCCACACGATAGCTATCAGTTCTAATTATCACGTCATCTATATGTAGTATGTAATTACACATTACATTATTCCTGTTAATTACAGAGCATTTATAAATTAATTAGCATGTATTATGTCTTCTTTGGGCGTGTGTTTGCATGTGCTCTGTGTCAATTGATTTGTCAGGTTAACAACTGCTGCTGTTGCAGTCCCACTGGATAATATTCAGCCCTCTTGGAAGCTTCCCTTTCAAAAAAAAAGAAGAAAAACAAAAAGGTTATCAACATTGAATCATGGTCAGTTTAATTGGACTGTGACAAGAATTGACAAAAAATACTTTCACATCAGAGTGAAAACTGATTTCTGCAAAGTAATATCAATTAATTCAAAATATATAATAAGTGATTGCATAAGTATTCACTCACTTTAAAATGATTCATTTAGTTTAACACAGATGCAGCCAGTTGATGATGGTAGTCACACAACTAGTGAACTGGAGATCATCTAAGTGCAGTCAATGTATCTCAGTGATTGTTGTATTAGGACACTTGTATCTGGAAAGTCCAGTCACTGATAAACAG